>NC_142806.1:6285312-6334435 GCF_049724085.1 Artemia sp. Qi Xiang Cuo
CAGGTCCATCAAAGGTATATTCACACCTGACATCCAATACTTTCTTTTCTTTTGGTTGTTTCAAGTGTCATTTTTTAGGGCAGTCCTACAATTTTGTCAGTGTTGCCACGTTGAATCGTAAGAACAAACAGTTAAAACTAATTCGATTAACTTGTAAAGAATTTTCGTCTCTAGAAATTCAAAATTAGCGATTCGTTGGTTCCTAAAGACAATTAAACCTCTTCAAATGAACGCTACGCCCTCTTAAGCTGTATAGTGACCTAGTTTTTGGTGTTATCCGCAAATTTTTTAACCGATTTTTTTTAATTTGGTGCCCGCTGCTATCAAGAAATACATAACTACATATGGAGGTCTTTTCATTAAAAATTCCTGATGTTTTTTTCTTAAGAAATATATGTGTAAGTTTCTATTTAACTAATTAAAACATACATATTTATTTTAACTTTACTTGTTATTTTAATGCTATGATTATATTTCAAAATAATTTCCCAACAAGTAAACTATCAGGATTTTCCAGGAAATGAGGAAATGCAAGTAAAACTACTAATGTATATAACAATAATGCAGAAGAGTTATTTAGAAAAGCAGTTCGTAGGGAGATAACATATATAAGATCCTCAGATTA
Organism: Artemia sp. Qi Xiang Cuo; assembly: GCF_049724085.1. Taxonomy (NCBI): domain Eukaryota; kingdom Metazoa; phylum Arthropoda; class Branchiopoda; order Anostraca; family Artemiidae; genus Artemia; species Artemia sp. Qi Xiang Cuo. Next base: position 6,285,938 of record NC_142806.1, read on the forward strand.
AGAATCCTAAAACACTAAGGACCTTAGTGCTTGAGTATCCAGAGTCTGAACTAATATTCATTTTTTCACCAACACTAGACAGTGTAATGCGTGGAGTAACTTGTAGAAAACACATAAAAATAAAAAAATAAAAATAAAACACATATATCGAAATACAAAATTAAAATTCCTGAGTATTTTTATACTTTATTTAATCTTGAGTTTTTTCAAGTAAAATCTCAATGTATTGACTTTCGTATTCTGGTTTAGTTTATCTAGAAACATGCTTCACACAGAAGAAATTTAGTTTATTTTATTTTTTACAGAATATGCATCTTTTAATTCAGTCTTGATTTTTTTCCCTACTTCCTCATATTGTGCCATTCTCTTCCTTAGATTGCGCTAAAAGAGAATTCAAGTTTCAGTTCTTCAAACTATGAAAAGAAATTTGATTGCTATTCAAAGGCTATTCAATAATCAAAGGTGTCATTCTATTTTTCTGATATGATTTAGAGATGTAAAAAAAAAGTTAAATAATTTCGAAGTCAAAAAAAAATTTTTGTTAAAATAAATAGTTTGTTTTTTATGAAAAAAATATTGAATTAGAACCATCAGTCCTCATCATTAGGAGTATGGGTATGCACAAGAATATATTTTAAAATTTAGATCAAAAGTGTCATTCTATTTTTCGAATATGATTTAGAGATGTAAAAAAAAAGTTGAAAAATTTCTAAGTCCAAAAAAAATTTTGTTGAAAAAAGTAGTTTTTTTTCATAAGAAAAATATTGAATTAGAACCATCAGTCCTCATCAATAGGAGTATGGGTATGCACAAGAATATATTTTAAAATTTAAATCAAAAGTGTCATTCTATTTTTCTGATATGATATAGAGATGTAGAAAAAAGTTGGAAAAAATATATCATGTCAAAAAAAAATAATAAAAAAATCTTCAAAAAAAATTAAGGGGGGGGGGCCAAAAAGTTGGAGGGGAGGGGGCCCCCCTTCGAGTTTGGGGATAGGGATCTTTGGGGGTTGAGGTTTCTGGTGGTTAGGGTCGTTAGTGCTTTCCCATTTAGTTGCTATCCCATAGACAAAAGGGTCACTGCTAGTCAGAAAAAAAAAAATTTCAAAAAAATATTTGAATCAAATGTTTATACATATACAAAAATAAAACTTCGAAAAATGAATAAGCACGAATTAATTAATGGCTTTAATAACCTGTTTTGTCAGTTGTGTATAATTATCTTTTTAGTCATTAATTAATACGTGCTTATTAATTTTTCGAGGTTTTATTTTTGTATATGCATGAACATTTCATTCAAATATTTTTTTGAATTTTTTTTTTTCTGACTAGCAGTGACCCTTTTGTCTATGGGATCGCAATCATTCTGGGAGGGATGGGCTGTTATCTGTTGTTTTTTTTTTAAATACAGCTTTGCTCGTTATAATCAGCGGCAGCTTTGGCTCTGGCCAATCCATACTTGTTATCACGAAGTTTCATTTCTAAATTCTTGGTTTGGTTTTTCTTTTATTTTACATTTTTCGTAATTTTTCCTCATAGTTTTAAATAAATCTGTAAAGAAAGCATGCTTCTGGCCTTAAGTAGTTTCTAGTTTGCTCTGGACAAACAGACTTTCCCAGCTCCCGATAGAAAAGCCGGGACTTTCACAATTAGATTATTTGATCTGTGTTCAAATTATTCCGTACATCTGTGGGTGTGCAGTTGGAATTACAGGCTTAAGTATTAAGGTTGGAAATGTGATGTCTCTGCAGTACAATCTGGAATGATGAGGGTGGCAATAATCAAAATATGGAAGAAACCATAAGATCTTGATGAAAAAGGGAACCGGGCAAGCTCGTACCCAAAAGAGGGATCGCGGGTTTTGATCCCGCCCCCCCCCCCAAATTTTTACTTTACTCATAAAAACGTAAAATAAATAGATATAAACAAAAAATTGTATTCACCTTTGAGTGTTTTTTTTGTGTACCTCCCCCCCCCCCGAAAAAATCCTAGTGTAAAACACCCCCCGAAAAATTCTGGATAGGGCCCTGGGACAGGGTCATTTTGGCCTTCTTTAGAAATAATACTTCCATATTTATTGTTTCTTACTTTTCAAACTAAATTTAGCATGTTTGATTCTTCAGCACTGTGTCTGTCTGTTTTAAGCGACACCACAGTTATTTTGACCATATTGACTTTAGACTCCTGTCGCATGGTGGGTGGCGTAAAGAGCGTCGTAGCTTTGTTTCTCCTGGCGGCCTGATTTTATGCTATGACTGGGGCCTTGTCAACAACGATATCAATGATTTTTAGGAACTTTATTTGGCTGCCCCTTCACCTGGTTCAAGATTTGCCCTTTGGGGGTGACAATCTATTTGGACGATCTATTGACGATATATTGACGATCTATTTGGGCGTGAAAATTCAAGATCTATAAATGATATATATGCTTTCTTCATTTTACAGTCTTACTTATTCTACAGAATCAGAAAATTTAAATTCAGCATATAGAAAAATTGCTGTCCAAAGCTTCTTTCTTTTTTATTTTCTAAAGATTATCACTTAAATCTTCACTCTAACCCATATTTCATCCTTACGAGGGGGGACGCAAAAAGTGCATTTATAGGCAACCATTTTTAGAGTTTTCTGGGTGGGACTATCCCCCTGTTGCCTCATGTATTTTAAGTTAAAATTTTCGGGTCCGAATCTTCGGGTCCGAATCCTGCTGCATGTGAGAAGGTCAACTTACTATTTATAGCATCTTATCGCTAATAATAAAATATCTGGTGCTAAAAGTTCCTTATTCGGCCGTTAAAAGAACTTAAAACGTAATCTTCCATACGATTTGAGCCAAAATTTTCTTATATACTCATATGAGCTTAAGCGTAGTTACATCTAACAGTGGTTAAAATATCTTAGTCTCTAGCTCTTACTTTTTTACACACTCTTTTTATGATTTTTTTTATGTCATATGTAAACACTGAAGCATATTTTTTAAGGCCCTTTTATTGAAAAAACTAAAAAATTGTCTTTTTGACGCAAAAATTTAACCAAAAATTGAAAAAGTTTTGGAAACCCAAAAAAGGGTCAAAAAGATACCCAAAATGCCGCTTTGACAACCAGGGCTAGGAAAAGACATTCGTAGCAACATTTTAGGGTGTGTCATTTACTTAGCAGTGGTAAAGATTCGGGAGTCGGAACAAACCTTCGCAAATGGTGTTTGTGTAACTGAACCACCGTGTAACTGAACCACCGTGTAACTGAACTACCGTGTAACTGAACCCCCGTGTAGGCTAACTGAACCACTGTGCAACTGAACCTGCGTTTAACTGAACCTTCTGGCAATTGAACCCCATTTAACTAAACCCTTGTGTAACTAAACCCCGTCTAACTGAACCCCCATGTAACTTAACCCCCGTGTAACTCAACCCCCGTTTAACTGAACCCCCGAGCAACGGAACCACTGTAAAACTGAATCACAGGGCAACTAAACCCTTGTGTAACTGAACCACCTTACAACTGAACCCTCGTGTAACTGAACCACCAGTAGTAAGCTAGTATGAGGTTTCACGAGCACAAGAATATACAGTGCAGTTTGACGAGCACATTGCAAAAAACGACCAATCCCTTTATATTATATACCTATAAAGTGATCAAACACGTTTTGAGGGTATAATTGAGATTATATAACGCAACCAGACTGGTTTTTGAGGAACTTTCATCATAACATGTTTTTATTTATCTTGAAGCATCATAACAGTTTATACAGCCAAATTGTATTCAAAATATTTTCTTGGAAAGAAATTTAAGTTTTGTATTAATTTTGGGTATCTATGGATGTTCATTGAGTTATATAATTAAGGAAGTTGCTAATTAAAGAATAGTAGGCTAAACTCAGAATTGATTGATTAACATATGCTGTTAAAAGCTAACTATATTTTCAAAAAAGGATATAACATTCGCGAATTGAAATGTATGAATGATCTTATTTGAAAAATAGGGAAAAAACAGAGCTAGATAACATTTGCGAATTGGATCATATGAAGATGGAGAAAAAGGGCTAAACTGATTAGCAGTTAAGGTAACCTCAAAGGGCTTTTTAACTCAGGTAATTTTTTATAAATTTGAAACAACATCAATCTATGAAAATGTCTAACGATGATAGAATGGCATTGTGAGTTGACCTAGCTTTACCTCTCCGATGTGGTCTGTATAATACACAAGTGGTTTTTGAACAGTGTTGTCAATTTAAAATAGGGTCTAACGCTATAGTATACTAAAAAGTTGATACTAAGAGAGATGTAGATGGCAAGAGAAGAATTCTAATAATAAAATTTAGAACAAATCTTAGAAATCCATGCAATTCAAGTAGTAAGGTGTATGTGAGTACAAACCGTCAAGGATCATAAGCACTAACGACCCTAACCACCAGAAACCTCAACCCCCGAAGGCCCCTATCCCCAAAACCAAAGGGAGGCCCCCTCCCCTCCAACTTTTTGGCCCCCCTCATTTTTTTTCATTTTTTTTTTGAAGATTTTTTTTTTTTGACATGATATATTTTTTCCAACTTTTTCCTAAATCTCTAAATCATATCAGAAAAATAGAATGACACTTTTGATTTAAATTTTAAAATATATTCTTGTGCCTACCCATACTCCTATTGATGAGGACTGATGGTTCTAATTCAATATTTTTCTTATGAAAACAAACTATTTTTTTTAACTAAATTGTTCTTTGACTTCGAAATTATTCAACTTTTTTTACATCTCTAAATTATATTGGAAAAATAGAATGACACTTTTGATCTAAATATTAAGATATATTCTTGTACATACCCATACTCCTAATTATGAGGTCTGATGATTCTAATTCAATATTTTTTTCATAAAAAACAAACTATTTATTTTGACAAAATTTTTTTTTGGACTTCGAAATTATTTAACTTTTTTTTTACATCTCTAAATGATATCAGAAAAATAGAATGATACCTTTGATTATTGAATAGCCTTTGAATAGCAATCAAATTTCTTTTCATATTTTGAACAACTGAAACTTGAATTCTCTTTTAGCGCAATCTAAGGAAGGGAATGGCACAATCTGAGGAAGTAGGGAAAAAACTCAAGACTGAATTAAAAGATGCATATTCTGTAAAAAATAAAATAAAATAAATTGCCTCTGTGTGATGCATTTTTCTGGAAAAACAAAACCAGAATACGAAATTCCATACATTTTGTTTTTCCTTGAAAAAACTCAAGATTAAATAAAGTATAAAAATAATCCGGAATTTTAATTTTTTATTGCGATATACGTGTTTTCTATTTCTTTTTGTATTTTTATGTGTTTTTCTACAAGTTACTCCACGCATTACACTGTATAGTGTTGGTGAAAAAATAAATAATAGTTCAGACTCTGGACACTCAAGCACTAAGGTCCTTAGTGTTTTAGGATTCTTAATCTGAGGATCTTATATATGCTATCTCCCTACGAACTGCTTTTCTAAATAACTCTTCTGCATTATTGTTATATACATTAGTAGTTTTACTTGCATTTCCTCATTTCCTGGAAAATCCTGATAGTTTACTTGTTGGGAAATTATTTTGAAATATAATCATAGCATTAAAATAACAAGTAAAGTTAAAATAAATATGTATGTTTTAATTAGTTAAATAAAAACTTACACATATATTTCTTAAAAAAAAATATCAGGAATTTTTAATGAAAAGACCTCCATATGTAGTTATGTATTTCTTGATAGCAGCGGGCACCAAATTAAAAAAAAATCGGTTAAAAAATTTGCGGATAACACCAAAAAAATAGGACACTATACAGCTTAAGATGGCGTAGCGTTCATTTGAAGAGGTTTAATTGTCTTTAGGAACCAACAAATCGCTAATTTTTGAATTTCTAGAGACGAAAATTCTTTACAAGTTAATCGAATTAGTTTTAACTGTTTGTTCTTACGATTCAACGTGGCAACAGTGACAAAATTGTAGGACTGCCCTAAAAAATGACACTTGAAACAACCAAAAGAAAAGAAAGTATTGGATGTCAGGTGTGAATATACCTTTGATGGGCCCGTGGGGCGAACAATGTTTTTGTTTTGATATCGTTCATAGTATAAGAATAGTATAAAGAATTACCATTGTATTGTTTGAATCTGAAATTATTTTACCAGGCATTCTTACATACACAATAATAATACCAGGTGAATAAAAAATGTCAACATGCGTATGTCAAACAGTTCGTGGTAACGAACTGTAAGTAAGGAGCGAACCGGCTCAAAAGTAACCAAAACTCTAAAAAACGGAGTTTTAATACCAATAAATATATAAAAAAAAATGGCTTGTTATGCTGATTTTAGATATATAAGTTTCATTAAGTTTAGTTATACCGATAAAAGGTTACGAGCCTGAGAAAATTTGCCAGATTTTCGAAAAAAAAAGAAACATCCCTTAAAGTATTACAATCTTAATGAAAATCCCACCATTAGATTCAGTGTATCAGAAAACCCTAATGCAGAGGTTTCAAGCTCCTGTTTGCAAAATTGTGGAATTTTGCATTTTTTTGGCCAGAAGAGAGATCACGAATCTATTTTTACGTCTATTATACGCTTATTTATACTTTTTTTTTCAGGGGTAAACGTATCAACCCAGTGGTCCTAGAATATCATGAGAGGGCTCATTAGAACGGAAATTAAATTTTCTAGTGCCCTTTTTGAGTGACCAAAAAGATTAGAGGGCAACCTGGTCTCCCCCCCTCCCCTTTTTTCCCCCCAGTCGTTCAATCGAAATTTTGAAATAGCCATTTTGGTAATGATAGTTGAAAAGCACAAAAAAAATGCCTTTGGAAAAAACACGACCCCCCAGAGCCCCTGGCGAAACCGTCCCCCCTTCCCCTTTTTTCCCACATTCGGCCGATCGAAAATTTGAAATAGACCTTTTTCTCATCATAATTGAAAGTCCCAATAACGGTGCTTTTGTATATAGCCTGACCCCCCATAGCCCCAGTGTAAAGGTAGTACAGAAATAAGCTGTGCCACTTTTTTCCCACGAGTATTGTTTATTGTGACGGATGGCGAAATGTTCCAATGGGAGTGGGGCTAGTTTGTTGTTGGGTGTTTTTCAACGGGGAATTTACTAGAGGGAGGGAAGTAGCCAGGAGGTGAATTTGTCAGGTGAAATTATACTGGGGGAATTTGTCAGATTTTTTATATGAAATTCTTTTTAAATGTCTTGCTTTCTCTTTTCCGTCTCAATTTTAAGCGTAGAGTTGCTAAGGGTAATTGTCCGGGGTAAATTTTTACCGAGATTGAATTGTCTAGAGGATATTTTCGGATATTTTCACCGGGTTGCCCTCCGATGAAAAAAGAAAATCACTTGATTTTCGGGTTTTTTTGGTTGATTTACTGATTTTTAAATTTAAGGCTGTATAAAAACTACTAGAAATTGTGATAAATTGCTAGGAGTGGCAACCCTGCCAGTAAATGGACGGTGACTGAAATTAGGGTTTGTAGATCTTTATTTGTGCCCAATTGTTCCAGGGGCACTACGAGACGGTTGTCACCACCAATCTCTATCATTGGATAGCTGAGATTCAGCTTTATCCTTCCGCCTAATTACAGTTGTAAAATTTCCTTTGTATTTTTCTTAGATTGCAAAAAGCCTTAAAATATACGTGCGAAAATGGAAAATTTTGTGTATTTTTCAGTTTAGGTCATTCTCTATGAAAAGACGTGGAGTAATATTGTAATTACGCGGCCGTCCAAACTCCAAAGGTAAAAACGCGTACATACTTGAAAAGTCACTTTCCGAGTTAGATATACCACTGAATTCAGCTCAAAGAGGTCAATCAAATGGTGTATGCAAGAATCTTAATAAAATCCCGTGCAAAGATTTTTCTGGTATAAACACGTATCTGCAGCATTTTGCCCCGTTTGCAAAAGTTGAAAAATCTTCAGTTTAGCAGTGTCAGCAAACTTTGGCATGTATTTCAATTGCATATATGGAAAGAATACTGTCTAAAATCGATGCTAACAACTTTTCACTTCAATTATGTGTATAGTGTTCCGCAATGGGTGGGAAAAGTGCCACAAAGCTTGAGTAACTTTGAAGACCATATTTGGAGGGGAGGGAGACATTCGTTCCTATATGTTGAAAAGTACCTTTTTTGTATTTCCGTTGAAGAAATCAAAAAAAAAATATCGAAAAAAATTACACAGATTTTAATAAAAACTTTTTTGCGTGTCTTCATTAGAAAAAAAACTTGTCTCCCCAAAATTTTTGTAAGTTGGCACCCTTGTCGGTGAATGGATAGATCCCATACTAATAGATCTACTGACACAACTATCTTGTCCTTTTAATACAAGTTATAGTTGTAGGCTTGTCAAAAAAATGTTTGTTTCTTGTATATGTCACTAGTTGGCAAGAGCTTGATCTAAGGGATTTCAAAATTCGACGAATTTCAAAACGACCAAATTCAAACACAAAAATACAAATTCAAATGATTTTAAATGGTAAACCTTGAATTTAAACATCTGTGGAAAATTTTTGAGAATGGATTACACATCAAGTATCATTTTCCCAGTGATACTTTCAGTTTCCTAATTCAAGTGGTTCAGTTCCCCTGTCCCCTCTTTGCAGGTATTGTATTATGAATAATGAAACAATTGAACACTGCCTATTTGAATTTAATATGCTGACGTCTGCACAGCATACCTTGCATTGTAAATTGTTAAAGTGCTTCAAACACCACAAAATCTCACTATCAGCCAAAGCCTAGTCGACTATATCTGCACATAGAAAACAGAAATCGATATCTATCATCTTATATTTGAACTCCTTGAGTCGAAAGATCTACTGAGAGATATCTGAGAATATCTAATAAATAAGAGACTAACAAGCCAGTAGCTGCGTAGCCCACAGAGTAAAGCAAAAGGAAAAGGGCTAAATATTATCAACTGAAATACCCGCCTGTTATTAAATAGAAGAAGAAGAAGAAGAAACAACTAACCGTCCTCGGGACAAACGAAGAAAAAAATGTAGGAACTATAACAGCAAATAATTAAAAACAATGTGGAGTCAAAAGGAATAAAGCAAAGCAAAAAAAAATGAAAAAAGGATGAAAATTTAAACGAAATTAATGGTAGAAACCGGAGTAAGTATCCCTCTTTTATATTTCTGCGTCTTTTATTATAAACGAATAAATGAAATAAATAAATTAATTAAATAATTAAATAAATGAAATAAAATAAAATTACTCCGGTAGAAACCGGAGTAAGTGTCATTCTTTTATATTTAAGCGACTTTTATTATAAATGAAATAAATAAATAAATTAAATAAATGAAGTAAAATTAAATTACTCCGGTAGAAACCGGAGTAAGTATCCCTCTTTTATATTTATGCCTCTTTTATTATAAATGAAATAAATAAATAAATTAAATAATTAAATAAATGAAATAAAATTAAATTAATCCTGTAGAAACTGGAGTAAGTGTCCCTCTTTATTTTTCTGCCGCAAAGTGGCGAAGTAAGATTTATTTAAAAAAAAAAAATATCGCAAGCTGAGGCCGGTTAAATGTGCAAATCAGGGTCAAGCTTAATAAAAAGCGCAACAAAAAAACAAAATATGATAAGATTGGTCAAAAAAGAAAAAAGAGACAAATATATCAGCCAACATGTAAAAAGATTAAAAACTATTAGAAGTGGTAATATAAAACCAACATTTTCTATGAAGTGTGAAAATATTGGTTTATCCGCATTTTAACAGACATACCAATTAAGGTCAAAGTGTAATGGGGGGGGGGGGGTTTGTAAATAATAAAACAATTCTCCAATGAAAGGGAAGTTTTCAATAAAAAGAGTTTGTTCTTCTACTTTAAGTTAGTTCTTTGTATAGGAGTTTTAAATTAATTATTTCAATGGGGATTTTCAGTTAAACTCTCAGTTGACGGTTCGTGAGTAGCATACCTGAGTGGAGGCGGAATTTCACATGTGGGGAGCTTAAATTAGCGGTTCAAATGGGGAGCTTGTATTGACGGCCATACTGAGTCGAAATCAGATTGAATGGATTCAGGTTCCCTTGAGAGCGAGTGGAGCCACAAGGACTAACTATCTTGAGAAAGACTAACGTAAAGAGAATAAAATAAGAAAGTGATGCATTTATTTACTCACATAACTGGAACAGAGCATCGGTATATCATAACACTTGCAGTAAATGACACTAGGTTAAAACTGCTCACTGGTAATACAAGTAACGTTCAGTACTATTGTCTATTAAATTCACTTAAGATATAGGTTGAAAATGAGTCTACAATACAACTGGCCCGAGTCTCAAGTAAGACTCTCATAAGATTCAAACAAGACTAACTTCAAAACTGAAATAAGACTCCTGTAAGACTGAAAATAGACTCCCTCAAATTTGCTAAGTTCAAAAGTACTATACTCTGTGATTTCGCCTAAGGTTACATACAGGCGTTGCTGAAAAGCTCAGTACGCTGGTTCTATTGGTATGATTCTATGTCCTCTATTACTATTGGACAGTGACGTACCAATCAGCTAGTCGATTTTAACTAACTTTTGATACGATTTATGATTATTTAAAACTTCACTTTGGAATTCTTCTTAGCGTGATAAAATTTTTACTTTATAATTATCGATACATAGTTTTACATTGTATATCAAGAAAATATTTTTAAAGCTTTACCTTGCTATTTATGCATAGTTTTATTCCTTATCTCAAGTTACTACCTGTTGATCGTTTGGAACTTCATACTCAAGATTTAGATTACATGGTTGGTTGCATGTCATGTGAAATTGACATGTGAAATTGGTTGCATGTCATGTGAAATTGGTCATTCTGAATATTTATTGCTGTTACCCTTTTTGTGGGAACAATTTTTTTTTATAATTACAATTGTAATACAATGTTTCGCTACTTTTTAAATTTGACAATTAAGTTTACTTGAATTTTGTGGGTTTATATTCTGGGCGATCTTATTTTACTTGGAAAGTTTTGGGGTCTTGAAAATCGATTCCATTACATATCATCCTTCCCATTCTTAACGATGTTCTCATCGTTACGTTACCCGCTCTTTCTACTATTTTAAGTTTTGATTTCGCTTCCCCCTCTTTTTTGATTCGGTACGTGTTACTTGAATTGAATTTATCTTTGGTAATATATGAGAATATGTGTATTAAAACATCACTTTTAAGTCTACCACCTGTACACTCTGTTTGACGAAAGGGTCAAAGAGTTTCTATTGACACATTTGGCCATATGATTATGTAATAATTATATTCCCTCCACCTGATACTAAAATTCCTCCAGCTGATAAGCTAATCATTCTACACGGTTCTAACTAATTGAGTTCTGCTTTTGTGACTATTCTATCAGTTAAAATGGTACATCTTTGATCTATCTCCAAACTTGAATATACTTCCATACTTCCACATGACACTATAATAATGCGATACGTAATTGATTCTAACTGATTCTACATGGTTCTGACTAATTGAGTTCTGGCTTTGCGACTATTCTAACACTTAAAACGGTAGATATTTGCTTTTTCTCTAAATTCGACTGTACTTCCACCTGACATTATAATGATTCGATACGTAACTGACTTTAAGAGCACTGATATATATATACGATAAATGATTGCAAATAAAAGGTTTCAAAATTTAATTTTTAAACTTAATGTCTGATTGCAACATTGGGATAATGTATTTTACACTTATTTTCATCTGATTATGAAAAGTTTCTCAATATTCCCTAAAGTTACAAGTTAGATACATGATATTCACATTTACCTCATCATTCTACGTGTTTATAATAATCGCATTCGTAGCCACTTTATTTAGGCTTCCGTTGAACTAATTACTGTGTCGGCTAATTGTTTTATGGTTTGTCTTCATGGTGTTTCATCTTTTGGCACTTGTTGCTTGGGATAAGCGCTTACATTGTTCATAAGTATGACTACAAGCACAAAATTGTCCGTGCGTGGTTTGTCACGTCAAATACGTTGGATTGATGTTACCGAGTTGTTGAAATGTTTACTAGGTAGCTAACTCTTGGGTAATAGATTACATGAAATGGGTATCTTGATCGCTTGGCTGGGTATCTATTCTTGGATACTTTTATCCTCGGGAAAATCTAATACTCGTACAGTCTGTGTTTCCCGTAAATTTTTCACGTACAGTCCTTCCTTTATTTGGACTATGGGTTATGTTACGACATGTAAGGGTAACTATGGTTGGATCAAAACTTTATCTCAGGTTCTATGTTCGATGCATTGTCTTTGATTTTTGCTTTAATGATACATCATCATTGAGGGATTAATCATGGGGATTAAAACAATAATGACTGGTTGGTTCTCTTCTCTTAACACTTCATTTTGGGAAAAATTTAGCACGTACAGTTTATATTTCCCACAAAATTGATTATGTTTGGTTCTTCTTCTCATGGAGGATGGTTTGATTTTGCAACATCTAATAACGGTTGGAATAGGTTCAAAACTTAAACTTTGGATCTTGGTTTAACATATTGTCTTTGATTTGAGGCTTAAGATATACAATCTTTGAGGGGTTTACTCCAGTGTTATTCTTGGTCCTTAAGATTTAATGTTTGGGAGCTTGCCGTCTAAGGATACTTATTTGACGGATATTTATGCAATTTTACGACATGACTGGTCGGGGTGGTTCTCTAGGTAATCATTAATTCATATATATATATATATCTATATATGGGGTTCTTGGTTCGCCAATAGTGGTTGGGGTAGTGTTACCTGGTATTAGGCTTGGGTGACTTGGATTTTCATCAGGTCATTGTCTTCAGGGGTTTCCTTGGTGAGTAATTATCGGTGGTTGACGAATGATGAGAGTAGATGCTACTGGGTTGTATCCGTGTTGCTTGCTGGTACACCAATAGTTAATCTGCACTGATTACTCTGCTTCCTAGAATATAAATAACTGGGCAGAATCATATGCTCATTATAATTACACGAGTTAAAACACATGCAGCAATAATACACAATTTATACAATATTATACGGGGACTATTGTATGAGATAATAGTCGTGATTAGTGGTTCTAATCGTAACAATTTATCATGGGTATATTTGAACTCAAAGATAAAATGAATAAAATCAATCTTCATGCTTTTACATGCATATTGTAGCAATACTAGGTTACTACGAGATAAGCTAGGTAATTATAAGAAAAATGATTATGTTTACGAAAAATAACACTATATCAGATTTTCAAGATTTGGTGATTATCTGTATACATGTATATATGTGCATTTGGCACATTTTCAATATTCAATACATTTTTAAATGTTATTCAACACTCATCTACTTTAGCATTTAATTTTCTATCATAAGACTATATGCGAGGTAGGTTACATGGTTTTATGAGAGGTCTAGATTTACTATAAATTTTCAGGTTTTTACTGTTTACGCGCGTCCATGCTGCTTGCGAAATACATATTTCGTCTTTGCAGCTGCACGAGTTTACGCAAACAGTAAGTACAAATTTGGGACTGGACATGGCACGAATGAGGACCTCTATTCTCACTCGCTCGATCATGTCCTCCCTTACTTTTTTTGCTTATGGGTTATCAGGGAGTTCCGGGTTTAGGTTTTGCATCTCACTCGGCTCGATGTGATCTGATTTTGCTCTTTTTCTACGCTTTATTCTCAAAATTCTTCCGTAATTTAGGTTCAATAATATTCTTATAGAGTAAGAGATCATGAATACGAATCCTATTGTCAGGAGGATATGCCACCAAAAATGAGTTGAAAATAGTCCGTATCTACTTTCTACATACGTCAATCTTTGGTCTTCATTAGTAAATAGGGGAATTTGAGATTCTAAGGCTTCTTTAATTTTTGTTAGGGGTAAGGCTCCCTTGACATTCTCTATTTTTGACCATATCGCGGTTTTCACTTCTTCGTTTTCGATGTTAGGAATTGTATGTGATAAATTGACGGGTTTGAAATTGACCACCTTGGGACTTATTATATTCGTGCTTGTTGTTATCAGTGGTGTTTGTGCAGTGGCTTCTTTGGTTACCAGTCTACATCCTTGTTTTATGGCTATTCTTCCCACGTCTTGTAATTGTAGTTCGGCTCTGTAGCTTGGATCGATTCTTTCTGTGTTATTATAACAAGAGATAGTCCCAACTCTTTCATTTGGAACGGAAAATAGCCATAGGTCATTTCTAAGATAAATAAATATTTCTCGTTTAGTACTACCTACTAGCGCTTCGCATGAATTGGAGATTTCTTCTTGTTGAGTCTCTTTTAAAAATATATCTAACATACAGGATCCAGGTTTTACGTTATAAATTGGCAGGGTTAGTTGACGTACTAGGTTTTTGAATGTTACACATTCCTTAAGGTCCTGTGGATTTGCTAAGGCATATTTCTCCTATCTTAATCGACTAGTAAGTATTCCACTTCGGGGGTGATAGTCATGAACGAATTAGTTTTACTTATATTGGCTGGGAACGTAGAAATTTTATACAAGTCATATAAGGATTGTTGATTTATGAATGGAATTGTTACTACTGCAAATAGTTGTTCGTTTATTTCCGTGATGTGAAGCTTTAGCTTGGTGTAGTAGTGGAATAGGTTTGCTACTTATGGTTCTGTTGGTAGATGTAGTCCGAACGTTAGATGTGTTTTTCTTTCATCTAAGATGCTTTTTAGGTTTGAGGGGTCCACTAGGTCATATGACAAGGTTCCTCCAGTAAGGACAAATAATGCAAATTCAAATTTGCTAACATCAGTTGCTAAGTTAAGTAATGACATTGTCACTATGTCTAGTGATACCATGGCGAGACTCGAATCGGAAATTACACGATCTACTTTATTTCTTAAATAGTTCATTATGCTTACTGTCTTTGATGTTTTCTTCGAGGGTGCCTCAATCTTATCTCTCTGATAATTGGCTGTACTGTCTTGTATTTTTTGGACATTTAAGGCTACGTTCAACGAGGTATTTAGGGTCCCTAAGCTTTCCCTTAGCAAATTCAAGTCATATTCAGTTGGAAGCTCAAATAGGTGCGAAGCCAATTCTCATACGATTGGTACTAGACTAGCTGATCTTTGGTATTTGCTTTTTCGAAAGAATACCTCGAAAATTCTTGTGGCACTTTGCTTTAATTTTTGTATTTCTGTATTGAATAACTCAAATAGTGCTTGCAGTCTTTGTCTATACAATATTAAGAAGGACTGGTGAATTGATACTCTTAAGGCATTTTCTTACCTAGTTCAGGTAATGGCTCCATATCTTCCCTTGCCGGCTCGTCGGCCATTGCTAATCTTGTACAAGTACGTTTACCGTCTATTGTCCAACATTTCTTGTGTATGTAATCGTTCTCTTCCTCTTTCTTATTTTTATTTTTCTTTTCTTCTTGACGAATCGCTTGTACTTTTATCGTTTGTATCTCGGTATGCATTACTGGAATTCTTGCTCTTAGGCCTATAGTGAATACGCCAATCGGTTAGGTGCGGGTAAACGTGGGCCCTGTTGACCACGTCCATTTTGTAAGTATCGTTGGTCTTAGATAAATTAGTATGGCCAAATTTCTAGGTGCTTCATCGCTAAGTGCGCTCATTTCTGGGACTGTGCTCGTCGTAGTTTCCGACATTGAAGATTGTATATCTCTTACTGGGGTCTCATATGCAGGCGTGGTTGTCTTGGTGTTTTTTCTTTTTCTTTTTGTAGGCTTTTTATTCTTATCATCTTGTTGTGTAATTGAGAATTTTAATTCCTTTAGGTTGATAATTTGTCTGTAGTCTTTTTCCTTTGTGAGTTTTGATAATATTCGCTTCGTAACATTTTGTTCGGCATGATTTAGCCATAATTCCTTGAGAAAAGTCCATAGTCTCGGTAGTTCATTTAGCATTGCGTAATTTCCATCATAGAGTTTATTTGTCTTGGAAGTTGCCAGGAAGAAACCTGTGGTATATTTTGTCGTAGTATATTCGCTTATAGATCCGTCCACATTACTTAATTCTCTTTTACTTCTGTTTTCTCTGTTGTTAGTTCCTAGGGCTTTATCGATTTCTGCTATTTTCTTGTCAAAGTCCTCTACTATGAATTTCGACTTTAGTTTAGGAAGAATGGGGGGTAGATTTCCTGTATTCTCCTTGTGGTGCATGTCTTTCGTGGTCTGCAATCTTTTGTCCGATTTTATGAATTAGAATATAGATTCCTTTAATTCATTTGTATTTTTCTCTAGTCTCATTACTTGTTGAAATAGGGTTTCAAACGGTTTGGGATCCAGTTTCATAAATATCTTCCAGGCATTGTGGCTTGCAAGTAACGAATTCTCGTGTTTGAAGATTATTCCATGTTTTAAGATATCTTCAGCTATAGTTTGGGCAACGAAGATTATCATGAAATTTGTTAGCCACATCCTTATTTGCTGTTTCTGGAATTAATACTTCATTAAACATAATATAGGAAGATTTTATTTGATTGATAATTGAACGATAATTTAGATTCCTATTATACGGGACTTTCTTCTTTTGTGAAGGAAACAAGGTGAGATTAAGGTTTGTGGTCGTAGAATTTGTAGATTTCCTATGGTAGACATGTGGCTGATTCTTAGGCTGGGGGTGATTTTAGTTTTAATAATTTTACACAAGAATTTTTCTTTTAACATAAAAGGTGCGTGGGTTGACTTAATTATTTCGATTGGGAAAGTTTTTTTGATTTTTTGGTTACTTTTGATTTTGATTCATAAGGTTTTATTCTTTTGAATATAATTTCTTTTCTTTTTGCTTTATATATTTCACTTCTTGGATTATATAAATACTGTTTATAGTATTTTATTTCTTTGAGAGGGTCATGTGTTCCTTGGTATTTTACACAGTCTGAATTTCCCTCAATTTTGTAGACCAATTTTTGTTTTCTACACTTGTCGAGAAGCAATAAATCTGTCTGACAAGGTCCCTTAACGTACCAGTACCGAACTTTATATTGTCTTTGTAATTTTATAATTTCATGTAGAATAAAATGGAGGTACTTGCCCTTTCTGCCTTTATATTTTATTCCCAATTTACCTCTCGCTGGTCGGTATTTGGGTGAGTTTGCGAAACTTCGACCGAATTTATAGGATTCTACGTCAAATTATCTTAAATCATACTTAACGTCCCATTTTTTTGCGAAGACTTCTTCCCCTGATTTACTCACAATGATCATTGCCACTGAGTATATGACATTTTCTTTAGCGTGCTTTATACATATGAACTCTGTATCGATAATTGCTTTGGCCATTGTTCTGAAATGAAAGGTAGTTTCTATCGGTTTTTTGTCTAGTTAACTTTTTCAAGATTAGTTACAGTCATGGTACACTCTCGGTTGAGGTCAAACTACCTTTTCGCCAACATTTCCTTATACAACGGGTACTCATTCATTCGACATAATTCGATCATCTAAAGCTCCATATTAACCAATAATGAATATTTACTTTGAATGAAAGAAAAAGGTAACTTCAGGTCGAAGTTGAATTACTTTTTCACCGGTGCCACCTTGCACCTGGCTATTTGTGTATTCGAACGTAATTCGATTCCCTAAAGTTCCGTACTCTAGTTTAACGAGTTTGCGCTCGGGTTTTTAACGATTTCCATTAGACTTAAAATTGTAGAGACTTTCGAGAAACTACCTTTTTTTGTCAATATTTTAACAATATATTTAGATCCTGTGATATCACTTTAATTCATAGTTTTACAAATATTAATACATTACTGGTTTATTCATATAACGCATTTTTTTTTTAATTAACAGTAATAATTGATTTACATAGACATAACACTTCAGGTAATGTTAGAGGGTTCTTTTATTATTCGTTTCAACGAAATTATTTATATATACAGTTTCTTCCACTAATATTGGGTTTTAATTTCAAAATGGATGCATCAGCTCGCAGTCCCGCTTTTGTGCTTGGAGACGGAAACATATTGACAAGTCAATACTTTTAACATGACGAAATGTTTGAGTTGAGAAATTTGTGTTCAAATTCTATACTATTTTTAACGCTTTCAAGTGTATTTAAGCAAATAAAATGAACTAATAATTGTATTGGGAGTTGTAGGCCCTCCAGTCTGCCCATTATGTCATCTTCTTCGAATATTTTGTCGAGTAACTTTCCAACACAGCTGAGAAACGGACAGTTGGTCATTTTTTATTTTTACTACGGAGAAACTTAAGTTTACGTGTGATTGGCAACAGTATAGTTGTTCACGCTCGATTACGTCTAAACCAGGGAATATTTTCTTCCAGAATTTTCGTTTTCTCGGAAGAAATTCAGGGTTATTTTCTTTATATCTTTATATTTTCTTGGGGTAACTTAAAAAATAGCGGATCCCGTTAGAAGGCTTATTGGATTTAGATACGTATTATTTAAACAGTGGATGTATAAAGACTTAAAGAAGCTTTCACCTTTTAACAGGTGTCCTCGGTCTATTAGTATGGAGAGAAATTCAATGGGCCAAATTGTAGTTATGTTGTCATCGTCTTGATCGTACCAAATATTGTCGGCGATATAATTAGACAACGAGCTATATTTTGTTGTTGGAATATTTTGTATTAAAATTCAGAAGGCCAGGTTGGCACTTAATCTAGTATGCTCTAGTGTTCTTGTCATTGCTCGTGCACTGAAGTTATAATGCACTAAGCTTGCCGTTAATTTTAGGATCACTCTTTTTTCCAACATTGTCTTTTGAGATTTCAGAAGATGATATAGTTTTGGACAGTCTAGATCTTCTACTGCTCTGATAAGTTCTTCTTCTCTTAATGAATTTTCAATAATTCCCAAT
The DNA here is from genome assembly GCF_049724085.1 of Artemia sp. Qi Xiang Cuo. Classification (NCBI taxonomy): domain Eukaryota; kingdom Metazoa; phylum Arthropoda; class Branchiopoda; order Anostraca; family Artemiidae; genus Artemia; species Artemia sp. Qi Xiang Cuo. The sequence continues at coordinate 6,304,746 of NC_142806.1, forward strand.
TCTTTTAATTATTCATTAATGTTATCTACACTATGTTTTTTCTTAAGATTCCATGAGGTTGCATTTTTTAATCTACGATTATTTAATTGTTCATGGCTTGGGCATCTCATCATGGTTACTTTTTTTTCTTAATTTATTCTACTAGATTTTAGTTTAAAAATAAGCAACGTACCATATGGCGACTTGTTTCAGTATTTCACTTAACCGGTGGCCGATGGTTACTTATGTGTCTTATCTACAAATTTTTGTAATATAAGATTTATCAATGATTATAAAATAAATGGTTACTTAGTAGTAATATATTTTCAAACTAATTACGTTAATTTATAGCAGTTTGAGTAATGATTACGCAATAGTTAGGCACTTACAATTTGATGACTCTTGTTAATAAGTATAGCTGTTTAATTGACCTTTTTAATTTATGGTATTTAATTTCACTGGTATTCTTGGGTTTCTCTTCCGGTTTTAGTTGATCCTCGTAATAGATACCTCTGCCCTGGACCCTTCCCCCAAATAATCAACAGGAAAAGCATACAGGGCAAGAGTATTCCCCACGTATCGGACCTACTTTCCATTTTAATCGCATATTCTCGTATAGTCACTTGTGTTATTACATTTTCTCTAATGGTGGGGGTTAGGTAAGGTAATTCTTGCAGATCACGTAATTAATTTTATTAGACTTTTGGCGTTCTTCTTCCTGTTCTAGTTGTACTTCGTAAAAAATACTTCTCCAGGGCGTCTGCCCACAAGATAATCAACTGTGTGCATTCGCCCAGAATAAGTATTCTCCACTCATCGGACTTTCTGTCCATCTTCATACCTGACTCCCGTATGATCGTCCTGATTATATTAATTCTTTTACTGGAAGGGGTAATGTATTTTGGCGTTTCTCTTCCGTTTCTAGTTGATCTTCGTAAGAGATACCTTTACCACGCATTTTTCCCGAAATAATCAACAGTTAAAAACACGGAGCTAGGTTATTCCCGACGTCTCGGAATGTGTCCACGTATCTGTAACACTTTTTGTCACAATGATTCTTATAAGGGAAGGGGTAATGTAGGGTAATTCTTACGGGTCACTTTTCATAGGGGGATGAGTTGATTTTCTCATGAGAGTCCCACCGACAAACAGTCATGACGAATGGGAATGTAAGGTACCACATGTCACGACCGCTGACCAACGAGTTTCCATGTTGTGGGGTCATTTAATTTAACTATAATTTATAGCTCTTTATTATTCATCGTTCACTTCCTAGTTGGGTAGTAGCTTCTCATAGGTAGCCTGAGACCAGTCGGGAGGCAGAGGGATAGTATACACGACTTCCACCTGATTGCTCAAGGCCTCCTATGACTGAGGGTCGATTCATTTGTCAGTTATTTTCTTTATTATGTAGGCACGACTCGTATCTGTATGGCTGTTCTTCATATAGAGCCAGGGCCAAATGGGAACGGATACGGGATGATTGAATACCGCCTCTATTCCCCCATGGCCACCGCCTCTCACGACTGAGGGTTCACCTGTCAAAGAAGCTTGACGGCTAGGCAGTTGTAGTTCTTGTAGAGCGATTTCCTGTTGAATTTTGCCCAATGGCCGATCACTCCAATTTCGATCAGCCATTGAATAAAATTTCGGCATGAAATTTCGACACATAATTGACCTAAGTTTCACCAAAAAGAATTCCGCCAGAAGGAGTCTCCAGGTTCTACGGGGAGTTGCAAAATCTGATCAGACGTTACAAAACCAAGTCAGCAACAGACTTTACAACGCCTGTATCTCCCTCATTTAGTAACTTGTGTAATTTTTTAACAGAGGGTGAGAGTCAAGTACCCGCACGGTGGGATAATATACACAATGCACATTCTCGGCTCTAACCTCCTATGCTTGTGGGTTCATCCGTTTTCACTATCACGTATCGCTTGGATACTCGAATTACTTCTCCTATACCACTTTCAAGGTATTTTACGGGGTTGTTCGCTGACTATTATTTAATTTTTCTTTTATGAATTAGAATTGCTATTTATATTGAGCTTTTATTAATTGTCAAGAGTAAAATAAAAAATAAATTTTTTTTTATTGTTACCATCCGAAATGTGGTGGGTATCACTACTGATTTTTAGCTAAAAGTATCTTTAGATGGTTTTGAGTAGGCTTTCAAGCTTAAGTTGTTAAAGAAAGGGTTGTTTTATATTCACTAGTATATTTCAATTAATGCTATAGCTGTCGATTAATTTGAAAAGGTTTTTAAAACTTCACTTAGTATTTACTGTGGGTACAAAATTTTTTTGTATTTTTAGATAACCAAGCAAACATTCCTTTTTAACAATCTTTTTAATGCGACTATGGTTGTTTTGTTTCCTATCAACGTGAACAATTTTTATTAAGGCCGTATTTTGTAGATATGAATTTATCTCTTAAGGTTTTCAAATATTAGGCTGTTAAACTTTAACGCATGTTTTATTTACCGTCATAATTTATTAGGCTTTGATTACCTTCTATTAAATACCTATTGATTTTAATTTTGTAGTTGATTAATAAAAGAGAGTTAATTTATTTTAATTGCAGGTATTTCTCCCTTAATTGCTTATTCCAGAGTTCTTGTTTAGGTTGAATCGAGTGAGGGGTTTTTGTTGATGTTTATTCGAATAATATCTTTAGGATATGTAGGAATAAGCTTTTATTTTCAGCGTATGTTAGAATTATGTTGAAATGGTTGGATATTAATGGTTTTATAATTATGCTGAATTGGTTGGATACAAAGACTAGTTAATCGAGTTTAAGTTTTCCCGTATAATTGAGTTAAAAAGAAGGATATATTCACTTTTAAGGTGTCGACATTTTTTTTCTCTCGTGGTGGAGTTATCGCCCTGTGGCGGAGGTATTTATATTCATACACAATATAAATTTCTTTATATTCCCTAAACGTAAATAAGATATATTATACGCTTCTGTAGTGAGCCTTTGATCGATTAGAGTTTGTCCCCAATCTAAATGTAATAAGACATAGTAAGCTGTAAGCTATTTATTATGAGGTCAAATGATATGAGAATTAATTTGTACAAGACGCTGTATACAAGTCTTAATTGTTTCTCATTTTTGTGAGGTTAAAATCATTTTGTACAGAATTCTGTGGTAGAGATTATGCCACGTGGCAGAGGTTTGATATTACCTAGAATTTTGCAAGGATCTGCTTATGCTTTTCGAATGGGAGTTTTGCCTAAGATATAGAAACTTATCTACTTTATATTATTTTAATAAAATTTCTCATTAAGATTATTTCTCATTAAGTTCAGCGTGAACTATTTTTGTTCCATCCCACTCAGAAGTCCAAGGGTATTAAACCTTTTTTTCATATCCGTCTGGTTGCTATATATCCGTCAGGTGTTGGTTGCAAATTTAGTTTATGGTACAAGAATTTGTGACAGCAAACATATTTTTCTCATAGAGGGTCGTAAGATTCCGCTTACCTATTTATAAATTGTACGGTTCCTACTTTCGTTTGATTAATTTAAGGAATATCCATGACTCATAAATACTTTGTATAAATGCTTGTATTTGTCATAATAATTTCAGTTCAAATACGTATGTTTCTCAGTGAATACATACTTTTTTAGAACTCCTAATGATATAAATTTCACAAAGCTTGACTTGAACAATATGTTTTTAATTAGTTTATTTTAAAAGCCTTGGTTGGAGGATAAGCTTAGTAAGGATCTTAGGTTGGAACAGTTTACAAGGTTGGTGAGAATTATTAAATACCGCTTTCTCCTTATGTGAGCGTTTGTGAATTACGATAATTTTGTAGTGTTTTTCTTTTATTTTGCGAGAACCCATAGAAATTGGAATTGGCTATTTTTGTAATGACTTGTGAATTAGGTTAAAACCGCAGCCATATTTCTACAAGTACAATGGCGCAGTCCACCTTTAAAAGTTCCCTGTTAATGAAAGGGTTCTGTTTGTTACACTAATCTTTAATGGATTTTTTTTTCTTCAATTCTATTATTTATTGTCTGACTGTTAAAGCAGAACAATATTTCCTATCTTTTAGGAGACACTAGCCCAGTTTCATACATTGGTATCATTTCAAATATTATACCTATTTCTTTTATCTACGAGATACCATATTTTGGGATTTCAATTATTGGCTTTACTCTTTTACCCCTTCTGGTAAGCTATTTTTGTAAATTTCTTGCATCATATATAAATATATATATATATATATATATATATATATATATATATATATATATATATATATATATACACATACGTACACATATCTACACAATATACGACTTATGCTGTATAATTTTATCCGATACGAAGTTTCATTGGCTTTACAGGTTTGTGATTATTTAATTGCGTTACAAAACATCCCGATAGTTAAGGAATTGTTTGACTTAGGAATGAGGTTTATTTTGTTATTCTCATTGTAACTAGTTGTTTTCTTATACTTAATTGCGCGGTTCATTTTCGTACCCTATGATTCGTTTTAAGATACTTTAGGTTTAATTCGCCAATGCAGTTGTTAGGCTGTTTTCGCTAACGATGGCAAGATTAATGGTTTTGCTAGCTAGGTGTTGGTTGCAAATTTAGTTTATGGTACAAGAATTTGTGATAGCAAACATATTTTTCTCATAGAGGGTCATCAAAAGTTGACGAAAGGTTGATCAATAAGTGTCCTCTGGCCTACTTTAGTTTGGTTTTATTCGTGACTTGCAGATGCGATATTTGCAGATGCGATTAATACTTGCAGATGCGATTAATATCATGGATTTTTTTGACTTATGGGAGGTACCTATTTTTGTCTCTCAGGACTATGTAACTGCATGATTGACACGCGATATCTGCTATCGTTTATAACGCCCCAATGAGTTTATGATTGATTGACACAAGGGTCATATTCACGATACACGCCATATGGTTGTTCTTTAATTATCGTGTTTATTCTCTCCATCCGCGAATCACGACATTTTAATATTATCCGTAATTCACGGATAAAGAAAACAAACACGACATTTCAGGAATCAAATAATTGGTTTTATGCTTTTAGCTTTTTGGAAAGTTATTTCAGTAAAGTGCGTATTTTATATATAACATGCAACTGATAATTTAAATTTCAAAACTCCCGGATTGCAGGCAAATAGTTTTATTTCAGGCGTAATTATTTCTGAACTACGTTGCGAATTTTTTTGAAAATTAGGTAACCACCTGGCCTAGAAAGTTCCCTTTTTTCATATTTTCTTAGGGTAGCTCCTAGTTATTTTATTTGCGCTTTTTTGCTTTTTATCGATAACATTCATTTTAAGGTAATTTCAGCTAAAGATATTGATGCGATTGTTATGTTTTTTTGACTATTATTGCTTTGCCTAGCGGCTGTACGTGTTCTACTATTTCTGTTAACTATTACAAAACTAATGTGTCATTTAGCTAATTGCTAATTACGATCTTAATTCATGGCACACAATTTTTCGTGAATATAATCATTGTATTCTCCCTGACAAAAATACATTCTCTATAATTGCTCATCAAAAATTGAAAAATTAATCAATGCGTCTTTTTAATTTAATCAATTTTATCTTAATTGCGATTCTTAGATACAATATTTTGGAACTTTGATAATACATAAAAATAGCTATCGAAGTTACTTGATAGCGCGGACAGTTTATCAAAATAATTTTTAATTCAGGGTATTTTTCAAACGTAGCATAAAGATATTTTTTATTTAGCAGTGGATTAGCAATTTCACCTTCTCGAATTGGTCAATTAGGCTTGGCCACAAAAAATTTTCTCTTTCGTTTCTACAGGTCAAAATTCATGTGCCTAAACCGTCACTTTAATTTTTACAATTTGATTTGTTATTTACACTCAGGGTTACTATAATTTTTGTTTTGCGCCAATTCTCTAACGATATTCTTCTAAAGATATATCGAAGCTACAGGGGCGGGGGAAACACTAAAAAAAAGGCATTTGTTAATTAAATCTGACTAGGATAATATTTTCGAAATTGAGAGGAGGGGGGGGTAAAATATATATGAAGGATAATTTACCGGGGTATTTTCAACTTTATCGTCGTGTTTACTCCGAGGTATTTAATGAACATTTTAGCATGGTAAGTTAATCAATACGATGATATTTATTTTCATTTAATATAATTTTAGTAGAGGAATAAAGGGAGCTCAGAAGATTATATGGGTCAGTTATTCTTATAAAAGAAAATGAAAGGGGAAGGTGGTTTAATTCGACAACAAATTTGCTTAGGTGGACCATATAGACCGTGGTAAATCTTTGTGATTTTAGATGCGTTTGAAAGTTATAGGCGTTAATTTATTATCATCTCAACGTTTTACCTCGGGTCACTTTATTTGCATGATTAATTTTTTTTAACATTGATCAAACTGGTATTGGTTTGGTAAAAATTGCGAAAAGAGAATTTTTTTTTTCTTGCGGGGTTTCTTTAAATAATTGAATTTATTTAAAGGTTCTTGAATAATTTTCTTGAATAATTGAAGGTTCTTCTGAGGCTTTAAATAAATTTTACCATCTTTTGATAATTTTTTGAAAGATTAGTCAGGCCTGCTTCTGTTATTTAGATTGCTGTAACGCTATATCTATGATTCATTTACTTATTATATCCATATATGCAGGCAAATCATGCCTCGCATGGTTACTATCCTTATATATATATATATATATATATATATATATATATATATATATATATATATATATATATATATATATATATATATATATATATATATATATATATATATATATATATATATATATATATATATATATATATATATATATATATATATATATATATATATATATATATATATATATATTTTTCCTCCCTTTTTGAGTTCAATTAATTCCCTTGATTGATATTCCTTAGTTTTCCGTATCTTCTGGTAATCGTTGTATTTTGGGCGTTCCTTGTGGTGATAACTCTCTGATGAATTTTGGCCAGTTGTGTCAGTTATTTGGATGTTAGGATATTGGGTCCTAATAGTCACATTATTGTCCGTTGGGGGATTTCGTTGAATAGATTCAACTTGGGGTTTGACATGATGATGTTGGGCTTGGTTTTGGATTGCAAAGTATGTGGGTTGTGATGGTCCTTCGTTGTAATCGTTAGCAAGAATATTTTCCAAATGGGGATTGAGAGGTAGGTCAATTTCAACTGTGAAATAGGTTGCCACCATCTTTTCCAAGTTTGAGCAGAATTCTCTTTGTTTTTGCAGTTATCTGTTAATTTCGAGTTGTTTCTCCTTCAACTGTTTCTCTAAGCTGTCCTGTTGTAGTTTAATTATTTATTTCTGTGCTTTTAAGCGGTCGTATTTATGTTGTAAGTCTAGGAGCTTTACTCGTTCAGGTGCCAGGGCTTCTTGCACCGCTATTGTTGCAGATAGAACAGTACTGTTTCTATAATCTTGCACTTTTTGACCAATTTTTTGCATTTTATTATATAACAAATGTAATTTTAGGACTTTGTCGGGATAATTATGTCCTTTAACGAGCGTGGCGTCGCTTATTGATTCCATTTCATTCTGGATTTTGGCGGTCTGCTCTTTAACTGCCATAAACTGCCATAAACTTCCTTCGACCTTTTACGAATAACTTTCATTGACGTGTCTTATTCATACACCTTTGTCTTAATGTTTTTTTTTCAAGATGCTCATTTCGCCCTAGTATTATTTTTTGAGTTTTTGGGGTACTTAATCTCTAGACGTATTTACATTTATCTGGTTTTTTACTTACTCTGCCAGATTTTTTGGTAACTTTTTGTTCGCCTTCTGGCGTTTTATTATTTTTTTACTTTCCCGTAGAGATAAGGTCAAATTTCTTATACTGTTTCAGTATGAATTTTCTACCTTATAATTTTGCGGCTTTCGCATGAGCTGCGACAGAAGACAGTTTTCGTTTTGGTGCATCTTGGGGGTAGTCAGGATCTGATTCATCGTCAGATTCAGTAGAACTAGTGTCTGAAGATTCATTACTTGGGGTTTCCGGGGTGGTCCTTTGCGATTTAGGAGTTTCTCCTGCCCTCGCTTCATATGTTACGTCTCCTTTTGAAGTAGAGGGCTTATTTCCCATTTTCTCGCGCTGAAATCCTGTTTTGGGGGATTTAAAGGATTCTGGGGAAATGTTGGACGAGTGAACTACTTTGGGAGACGGTTTTCAGTGCCGAAAGGCCAGCACTTCCGGGGGCTAGGGTATATTTTTAAACATTATCTGTTTCCAGGAGTGTGATTCCTTGAGTTTTACTTCGGATACTATTATGTGGTGGTCTTCTCCTAGATTCTCATCTTCAGGGGATTCCTGGGTCCAGGGCAAGGTACTTTGCCTTGTTTTTATTGGGTAATTAATAAAATCCATGGCTTCTCTCAAACTTTTTGTACTTCCTTTATTTGTATCCCTGGGTGGAGTCTTTCCCTTTTTTTTCACCCAGGGTTTCCATAGCTCTGTTTAATTCATCCTGTAACGACAGGGGTCTTTCTATCGGGGTTGCCAGGGACACCATGTCATCAGGGAATCTCTTGGGGGGGGGACACGGGGTCGAAATTCTATCGGGGGAAAATTGGGTATTTGGGTACAGCGTATAATCTCATTCTTTGAAACTTTCTGATGATGAACTCTTTGGGCTTTTTGGGGTTCTTACTGGTATGTGTATCAAGGGATTTCTTTTAGGGATGACAAAATTTTTCATGGCCAAAAATTTTTCTAAATTTTAGTCGTCGTTCTGATTCTCAAAGTAGTTTTGTTTGAAATTAAACGATTTTAACTAGGATAGACTTGATTTATGGAACTCATTTTCCGCTTTTGATGAATCTGAAGATGAGGGTTTGGGTGACCACTTAACTGGGTATTTGGCTCCTTTTATACGGCTAACATCTGCCTTGTATGTTCTTCCGTTATCTGGGTTTATCATTTTAAAAGTAAAATTATTGTCGGACTTTTTGATTATCCTTAAAGGTCCTAAAAACTTATAGGAAAATTTATTGCCTTCCAGCTTGGCTTAATTTTTTAGATAGACACCATTCGTGTAACTTAAAATTTATGTTAACGTTTAATTTTGTCTCCTTTATCATATATTTGTTCATATTACATTTTTCTAAATTTTGTAAAAATATTTTATAGGTTTTCCTCATTCTATTTATAAAATCTTTCTTATAGTCTTCGGTATTATTGTAATATTCTCTGGACTCTATAATTTCTTGATAAGGTATTTTAAAATTGCGTCCGAATAAAAGAAAAAATGGACTTTCTTTAGTCGTTTCTAAATGAGCAGTGTTTATTACATAGGTTAAGTAAGGTAGATACAGATCCCAATCGTTTCGATTGTCCTTTTTATAAATACTCAAGACATTGGAAAATATTTTAAGCCTAGTTTCAATTTTTCCATTAGCTTGTGGGTGGTAGGGAGGGGTTAATAATTTTTATATTTTAAGGAAATTCATGAAATCTTTTGTCACTTTATAAACGATATTGTTTCCTTTGTTACTTGTAACCTTGTCCGCGGAACTAACTTTTACAATTTTTTTGATAACGATTTAATGATGGTGTGGGTATCTTAAATTTTCCATGCTTTGGCAAAAGTAACGCAGGTCAAATAGTCGATGAAGAATGCGAGTGTGACCTCTGTTAGAGACAGGTTATCCTCTACTTTTCTCGTATGGATCGAATGAAACGATATCGAAGGAAAACCTTGCTACTGGCACCCTTCGCAGGGGGGGGTTAGGATACGTTAGGGTATTTTTCCTTAAATTACATGTTTTATATGTATTTATATAATCCTTAAGTTTTCTTAATGCCGACGATATATAAAAATATTATCTTAACATATGAAAGGTTTTTTCTATTCCAAAGCGTACGCCTATATCATAATGGAAATATTCGAAGGCGGGTATTATTAAGCTTAGGGGGAGTACTGGGACTATTAAAGTTTGATTTCTATTTGTTTCATCTATTACTATTCTGCAAAAGATTTCTTCGTCGAAGTCATAATAAAAATTGTCTATTTCCCTTTTCAGGGCCTTGAACTTATCGGGGAGAGTATCAGAATTCAGAAAGTAATTAATGAGAGTCAAACACATTTCATCCTTAAACTGGTTTCTTATAATGTTAGCTAGGGATAAGGGGCTATAACTGACTTCGTCTCCTTCTATTTGGACTTTAGGTTTACTCTTCTTATGTTTTCGTTTACTGGAATGAATGGCATTCAATTGTTTAGTTTCATTGTCTGAGGGGTTATCCTCAGGGATTCTACTTAGGTAATCGCAGGGGGCATTTTGTTTACCGGTCACTCGTTCAAATTCGTAATCTAGATCTTGGATTTTCATTATCCATCTAGCTAAGATTCCAGTTGGATTTTTGAATATGCTTAGGTACTGCAAGCTTTTATGGTCCGAACGTAGTTTAAACTTTCGGCCCACTAAATAATGTCTGAATTTGTCTAAATGGTAGATTATAGATAGTAACTCCAATTGCGTTGCAGAATAACTTCTCTCGCCTTTCGATAGAGATCTACTTGAATAGCATATTACTTTCTCTGTATACTGATGGGATTTTTTTAAGGGATCGGGGTAGTTTTCTATAGGGATTAATTGGGAAAGGATTGCACCGATGCCCGTAGCTGAGGCGTCAGTGGTAACCACGAATTGACCTTTTTCAAAGTCTGGTAGGGACAATACTGGTTCAGAAATAAGTGCTTTCTTGAGAGTATCTAATGAAGTTTGAGCTTCATTCGACCAGGTGATATTTTGGTTGGTCCCTTTAGTCAGGTCCGTTAAGGGTTTTGCAATTTGGGCGTAGTTGCGTATGAATTTTCTAAAATAACTTGTTAAGCCAATAATGCCTCTTAGTTGTTTTATAGTTTTGGCGGTTTGAGGTTTTCTACGCATTTTATCTTTTCGGGGTCTGGTGATATTTGGCCTTGGGTCACTATCATTCCTAAAAATTTTATTTCGGGTTGAAGTAAATTTACTTTTTCAGGTCTACATTTAAGATTACCCTCTCTGAATTTTTTGAAAACTTCGGTCAATGTTTTTAAATGGTCCTCTGGGGTCTCTCCTACACAAATCACATCATCCACAAACTGTATAATATTTTCTATACCTCGTAATAAGTGTAACAGAGGTTTATATAGTGCACTCGAACTAGTTTTGAGTCCGAAGGGCACTCTCAAATATTCATAAGAACCACATTCCGTCTTCGAAAAGGCCGTTTTATAAACGTCATTATCTGCTATTTTAACCTGATGATAACGTTGCGTGAGGTCAAGAGATGTAAAAATTTTATTTTTGGTCGAGATGGAGTCTAGGATTTCATCAATTCGGGACAGGGGAAATTTGTCACTAACTACCTGCTTATTTAAGGCTCTATAATCTACTACAAGTCTAAGGTCCTTGTTCTTTTTTGGTACGAGTATAACGGGGGCTGAATACGGGCTGACACTTGGCCCTATATTATTGTTTCTTTCTAATTCATGGATTTTATTATTTAATCAATCTTAATAGGGATGAGGGATGCGATAGGGCTGTTTAGCTACCGGCAATCCTGTAGTTTGGATAGAATGTTCATAGAACGGTATCAATCCAATATCTTCCTCACATATAGAAAAAATATCTCTAAAATTCCAGAGCAACTCACATAATTTTTCTTTTAATTGTGTATTTTGGATATGGTCTAATTTAAATTTTTCCAAAAATTGGGATCTTGTTAGTGGATACCTATTCTTTGGATTAATGACACTAATACCATTAACTAATGTTTTCTTGGAGTTTTCCACTTGTTTAGCTCGTGTTCAGAAATCACTTGTATCTCAACGAGGCATGTTCCCTTTTTTAATGTAATCGTATCGTTTTCATGTGTGGTAGTCAACCAAATAAAACCTTCTCCTCTATCATATGAAATGGTCTATTCCTCACAAAACAGATTTTCTGGGATTTCTTTACTCGGGGATACAAACCAAATTTCAGAATTGTCATTTACGGGGGTGACCATTTGAGAGATTTGAACTCTTTGCATAGTATTTGGGGGATTTTTATTTTACGGACCGCAAATCCATAATATTTTTCTTCCGGGTTATTTTCTATTGAGTTAAGATTGGCGCTTCGTTGCGTCAAGTCTTCTACTTTTGGGGTTGATTGTAAGGAGACAGTACGTGGGTTTATTATTTTGTTCCATAATTCAGCTATTTTCTTTATTTCTGTTTGTCTATACTCCTGCATTTTCCCTATCTTTTCTTTTATTGACTCGATCCATTTGCCGCTTGGTTTTCTCCCATAAGACGAGAGATAGTGCACAAAAGACTTTATTCTATTCACTGTTGCTTCCCCTCTCTCCACGCGTTGGAGAATAGGATTGTATGGATACACGAGTCTGTTATTTGCTATATCTAATAACACTTTATTAGATTTTAAAAAATTAGCACCAATTATAGCCTCATATGGGAAATTCTTGCATATTATGAAGTTTGTAGGAAAGATTCTATTATCTTTTGTCACATCTAAGCGTATGGAGCCTATTGCTTCCAGTGTTGCTTCCATGTCCCGTGACACTAGTTAAACTGGGAATATTGAAGTTTTTCCGTCGCTTAATATATACTGGTAGTCTATTAAATACATTCGAATTTATTATGTTAACTGATGCACCGGAATCTATTAACGCTTTAAAATTAATACTTGCAACACCAAAATTATTTAATATAGGTAATATGTCATTATTATCACTTAAGGAAGGTACCAATACTGGAAGGGACCTATAAAAAATACTAGCCTCTAGGGTCCCAGTTAATTTTCCTGGGGGCCTAATTCGTTTCCCTGTGCACTTATTTGATAAGTGGGTGTTTGACACTGGGGTTCGGAGGGAAGTGAATTGGGTTCACTAGCAAGTGAAGTTCCGAGTTGATTGACATTTGATTGTCTTGGTTGCCGCGTATTATTGCGTGGGTTAAAATTTCTTGTGCCGACGGCATTTGTTCATTTTGTATTGACAAAAAATTTCTTTCGTTTCCCGAAAAATTTCTTTCATTTCCTGTCGGGAAAAAATATCTTCTGTCATCGCTCGTATTCCTATTAAATCTAGTCGGATACACTGTCCATGAATTAAATTGGTACATGTTTTGTCGCGTATTTGGGTTGGGGAACCGATAATTATTTTTTCGGTTGAGGGAAGGATTTGAATAGGGTTGGGGAGGCGTATATTGGGAAGGATTTGCGTATTCAAATCCTTGTTGGAGTGGGTTGCGGAACGATGGGAGACGTGGGGGGTTATTTCTATAACTTACTGACCCATTGGCATTTAAGTTTGTTCTCCCGAACAAACGGTTATTAAAACTGGGGGTTGTTCGGTTTGGGTGAATTATCTCTCGAAAAGAATCCTGAGGAAACTGCTTGGGACCGTCCCGGAGTTGAATTTTCTACCTTATTTATACTGGACTTATGGTGGTTTACCACAATTAAGGCGATTTCGATCAGTATCTCTACGTCCTGGACTGCTAGCCCTAATGTTCTAATATTCTCTTGTATCAACATTCGGTACAATTTTGGGCTCAATCCTTGCATGAAAGCATTTAGTACAATTTTATCATATAAAGGACCAGATTCTGTCCTGTATTTGGCTTCAATAGACGCCATTACTTTGTGCAGGTATTCCCTAACATTTCGGGCTTTATTAAAACATACAGATCCGTGCGTTAAATTATTTGTTGACCCGGTTTCTAAAGGCGTTTCTCATAACGACTTTAGTCGTTTTTCATCTCCGTTCACTGAAAGACTATTATCTTCCCCCATCATATTTTCCATTTTATTTAAGAATGTTAATGCTCGTCCCTTAAGTCTCATTAACAACATGCCTACTAATGATTTTAAGTCCGTTTGAGTTACTTCTACGATTTGATTTAATTGGATAATAAATTCATCTATATCTGAATCGCCGTTATATGAGGGAATGGATTTTGAAATTTTCACTGTTTTTGCAATGAGTTTTTGCTTTAACAATTGTTCGTTTTGATCTAACGACATTTTGTTTTTTGTTTTTTTTTCAAAATAACTTAAAATTCGGCACTGGTTTTATTTTTTGATATAACTCAAATTTGGCGCGCCTAAATTATATTTTTGTTATATTTTAAGGGGACTTAGGCTTAACAAAATATTGCACTTCAAAGCATGCACAAAAGATGGCACTTTAAGGCGTGCACATGATATCGCACTTTCCTTATGCGTAGTATTTCTCTATAATTTTTTTTTTTAGAAAATTTTTTCCTTTGTTTTTTTGCTCCGTTAAACAGGCCGAGCCAATTGTAATGGGGGAGGGGGTTTGTAAATAATAAAACAATTTTCCAAGGAAAGGGAAGTTTTCAATAAAAAGAGTTTGTTCTTCTACTTTAAGTTAGTTCTTTGTATAGGAGTTTTAAATTAATTATTTCAATGAGGATTATCAGTTAAACTTTCAGTTGACGGTTCGCGAGTAGCATACCTAAGTGGAGGCGGAACTTTGCATGTAGGGAGCTTAAATTAGCGGTTCAAATGGGGAGCTTGTATTGACGGCCACACTGATTCGAAACCAGATTGAAGGGCTCCAGGTTCCCTTGAGAGCGAGTGGAGCCACAAAGACTAACTATCTTGAGAAATAGTAGCATAAGGAGAATAAAATAAGAAAGTGATGCATTTATTTATTCACATAACTGGAACAGAGCATCGGTATATCAAAACACTTGCAGTAAATGACACTAGGTTAAAATCGCTCACTGGTAATACAAGTAACGTTCGGTACTATTCACTTAAGATATAGGTTGAAAATGAGTCTACAATAAAACTGGCCCGAGTCTCAAGTAAGACTCCCATAAGATTCAAACAAGACTAACTTCGAAACTGAAATAAGACTCCTGTAAGACTGAAAATAGACTCCCTCAAATTTGCTAAGTTCAAAAGTACTATACTCTGTGATTTCGCCTAAGGTTACATACAGGCGTTGCTGAAAAGCTCAGTACGCTGGTTCTATTGGTTCTGATTTTTATGTCCTCATTTACTATTGGACAGTGACGTACCAATCAGCTAGTCGATTTTAATTAACTTTTGATCCGACTTATGATTATTTAAAACTTCACTTTGGAATTCTTCTTAGCGTGATAAAATTTTTACTTTATAATTATCGATACATAGTTTTACATTGTATCTCAAGAAAATATTTTTAAAGCTTTACCTCGCTATGTATGCATAGTTTTATTCCTTATCTCAAGTTACTACCTGTTGATCGTTTGAAATTTTATACCCAAGATTTAGATTACACGGCTGGTTGCATGTCATTTGAAATTGATATGTGAAATTGATTGCATGTCATGTGAAATTGATCACTCTGAATTTTTATCGCTGTTACCCTTTTTGTGGGAACGATTTTTTTTATAATTACAATTGTAATACACTGTTTCGCTACTTTTTAAATTTGGCAATTAAGTGTTACTTGAATTTTGTGGGTTTATATTCTGGGTGATTTTATTTTACTTGGAAAGTTTCGGGGTCTTGAAAATCGATTCCATTACAAAAGGTCTGTGGACTTAACAGAAAAAAATATAGTGCATATATTTTGCCTGAATAATAAAAAAGTTGTCCTCGTGTCAAATGAAAGATAAAGTACATACATTATAACGACATGAAACTAAAAACTGAAAGAAATAAAAAAAGGTAAAAACCGAGAATTACAAAAATAAACAAAAAGACAAAACTGAATATTAAACCGAAAATATTTTTTTACAAAATCATGTATGATTGAACAAATCTTTTGTGTATAGCTCATATTAAACTAAGGCCGTACCCAGGAGTTTTTTTCAGAGAGGCTTTACTTAAAAAAATTCGGGGGGGGGGGAGTTAAAAAAAAACCTCAAAAAACGCATACAAAATTTTTTTATATCCATTTTTCTTACGCTTTTACGAGTCATACAATTTTTTATTTTTTTTTTTGGGGGGGGGGGGCGACAACTGTGTAACCCCCCCCCCCTCCTGATTTTAAATGGTAAACCTAGAATTTACCCATCTGTGGAAAATTTTTAAGAATTGATCACACATCAAGTATCATTTTCCCAGTAGGTGTCAGACGCTACAACAGAAAAAAACTTGATATAAAATTCATCTTTAGTGTGAAATTACATGTGAAAAACAAAACGCTTAAATTAAAGTTTTTGAACTAACTCTTTAAGCTTATTTTTAGTATGTACTGAAGGTTACTTCAGATATTTGGATGGCAAATCTTGTGTCCCAAAAAGATGGGTATATGATGGAACGAATCATTGTTTAGACAATTCAGACGAAATCAACTGTAGAATCTGGAGTAAGTATTACTACTTTTAGATTATAATCCTCAAAGAAAGCATAAATTCATTTTTCGTATATATGGTTAAAATATGTGTTTATCCCAAGTTTGACAGACTACAGGTTTAACGCCTGTGGAAATCACCGAAAAAAACTTTGGAGCCGAAAAAGTAGGCACGTGATACGATCAATTGTTTTTTTGTATGCGACAAATCGTGTACCAATGGAAGGATCATTGCCTTTAGACATTATAGGAACTGGTGTAAAATTATTGACTTATAGTTTTGCTTTGAAGATATAAGAAATTTGAACTTTCGGTATGTAGGGTGGAAAAGCGGGTTAATCCCAAGGCCTGCAGATCTGAGGCCACAGATCTAACCTTTATGGAATTCACAGAAGAAAAATACATCGCAGATACTTTGCCTGTGTAAACAATAGGCAGACATTTGACAGGCAGAGATTTTGTCTGTCGAATAATATTATGGTTTATTCTGACTCTTTATCAATCCTTGAGGTGCTGTCTTCAGCTCCTCAGTATAAGCTAGATATTGACACTTATCATTGTCTTAGTATTATAGATAATCTTACTTCAAGTGGCATAAGAACTTATCTTCAGTATATTCCTAGCCACTCTGGTATAAGTGGCGATCATCAGGTTGATGAAATAGCAAAAAATGCTATAAATATTGATCAGCCAAGTGAGAGACCAATCCCCATTAGAGATATTTACTGATGGAGACTATCAGATATTTTTTTTAATAAGAAAAATCCTACCCTTTCCCCCTTTCCCAATAAGTATTTTTCTAAAATTTATCATAGAATTCGTTTGGAAAAAATGGACTAAATTTTCTTGCATTCTCGTATCAGTTTTCTTATTCAAGTGGTTCAGTTTCCCTGTCCCCTCTTGGCAGGTATTGTATCATGAATATTGAAATAATTGACCCCTGCCTATTTGAATGCAATATGACGTCTGCACAGCATACCTTGCATTGTAAATTGTTAAATTGCTTCAAACACCACAAAATCTCACTATCAGCCAAGAGCCTAGCCGACTATACCTGCACATAGAGCACAGAAATCGATATCTTTCATCTTATATTTGAACTCCTCGAGTCGAAAGATCTACTGAAAGATATCTGAGAATATCTAATAAATAAGAGACTACCAAGCCAGTAGCTCTGTAGCCCACAGAGTGAAGCAAAAGGAAAAGGGCTAAATATTATCAACTGAAAAGCCCGCCTGATGTGAAATAGAAGAAGAAGAAGAACAAGCAACACACCGTCCTCGGGAAAAAATAATAAAAAAATTTAGGAAATATAACAGAAAATAATTAAAAACAATGTGTAGTAAAAAGGAATAAAGCAAAGCAAAAAAAAATGAAAAAAAGGATAAAAATTTAAACGAAATTAATGGTAGAAACCGGAGTAAGTAAACCTCTTTTATATTTCTGCATCTTTTATAATAAGTAGAAAGGGGGGTAAAGGTCCCACGACTCACCCCTGCTGCCACCTACAACTTAGTTTAATGCTAACGGGACTCCTTATATGGGCATAGAGTCATTAGGGAGAATGATTGCGTAATCGGTCAATGACCTCTTTCTCCAAGGGTGTTGTTGTTTTTGGCCAAGTGCCCGCTAGGGGAGAATGTTATGATCCAGAAATAGGAAACAGTCGTGACAGCACACCATATTTGGGCATAGAGTCCCTAGGGAGAACACGTGGTTAATCAAAGCGATTGGGAATTTGGAACACCTGTGCTGTCAGTCATTAATCAAATTGTTTCCGGGCAAAGTTTAATAATGTCTGACAGGTACTGCTCCAGGAATAGATCCAAGTCATTAGTGTCTTTGCCTCGGAAACAATTCTACTGGTCGAACTTCAAAAGATATTAATAACCAAACGCCATGGAAACAATTCTCCAAGAAACATCTTAGCGGTGAATAGATTTAGCGCGGGAATCAGGTTTCTTAGTAATTTGAAATGTGTCAGCGCAGAGATGCCAAAAAACAAAAGGAACACGATGAAATTACGTTTAGGTATTATTTGGGTGAAACCATTTAGACATTTTATTGAATTATTTCGGTGAAACAGTTAGAGGCATTTGAAAAGATGATTTTAGAAAAGGTTTTAGAAGAGGATTTGAGGATGAAACTCTGTGGTAGTTATAATACACAAGCTTCATCTAAATTGTGTTGTGAGGTCTCCTAACCAAACCCCAGAGGGTTTCGCTACCCCCATCCCCAACCCCCACGAAGCCCCCGGCCTCAAAGGTTAGCCGGGCGCCCCAACGGCCCCCCGCGCCCCCAAGGCGCCTGAGCCACCATTTTAATACTTTTTTAAGGCTTTATTATATCTTTTCATAACAAGTTATTATTTTAGGGAATTATTTCGGCGAAACAGTTAGAGACATTTTAAAAGATGATTTTTGAAGATATTTTAGAAGAGGATTTGAGAGTGAAACTCTGTGGTCGTTATTAATACACAAGTTCCATTTGAACAGTGTCGTGAGGTCCTCTGTCCCCAACCCCAAAGGGTTCCAATTCCCCTCCCGCAAACCCGAAGGAAGCCTCTGATCCAAAAACGTACACCCAGCTCCCAAATGACCAACCGGCCGACAATGGCCCGCCACACCCACAAAGGCCTTTCTCGGGCCCCCCCTGTCGGTGGTATGTGTTCTCTGAAACCTATGATTTGGGGTGTATGGGTTGCTATTTTTGACTTTTCTGAGTTGGATTTCTTAGTCTTTCATAGGTATGTGTTGTCTGAAACCTATGATTTGGGATGGGTGGTTTGCTATTTTGACTTTTCTGAGCTGGATTTCGTACCCTTTCATAGGTGTGTGTTGTCTGAAAATTATGATTTGGGATGTGTAGTTTGCAAGTTGGACTCTTCAGAGCTAGGATTCTTAGTCTCTCATAGGCGTTTGCTGTCTAAAACCTATAGTTTGGGATGAATAGTTTGCTATTTCAGGCTTTTATGAGCTAGGTTTCCTAGAATTTCGTAGGTGAAGGTTGTCTGAAACCTATGATTTGGGATATGGAAATTACTATTTCGGGCTTTTCTAAGCTAGATTTCTTAGCCTTTCGTTGGTGTTTGATGTCTGAAAACTATGATTGGGGATGGGTGGATTGTTACTTTTGACTTTTCTGAGCTGGATTTCTTAACCTTTCATAGGTGTTTGTTGTCTGAAACTTATGATTTGGGATGGTTAATTTGCTATTTCCGACTTTTATTAGCTAGGTTTCTTAGCCTTTCATAGGTGTGTCTTGTCAGAAAATTATTATTTGGGATGTTCAGTTTGCTACTTGAACTTTCAAGATCTAATATTCGTAGTCTCCCATAGGTGTGTTTTGTGTGAAACCTGGAGTTTGTGATGAACAGTATTCCACTTTCTACTTGTATTAGTTTTATTTCTTACACTGTCTTATGTATGTCTTTTAAGAAAATTAAGATTTTAGATGTGTAGTTAGCTATTTGGAATTGATAGAGAAAGAATTCTTAGTCTGTCCTAAATTTGTGCTGTTTGAAGCTTGTGTCTCCGGGTTAGATTTTAGCTATTTGGACTCCTATGAGATAGTCATCCTAGCCTTGCATAGGTGTGTGTTGTCTGAAGCTCAAGGTGTGGTTTATAAAAGTTACTATTTTAAGCTTTTCTGAGCTAGATTTCTTAGTCTTTCGTTGGTGTGTGTTGTCTGAAACCTATGATTTGGGATGGGTGAATTGCTATTTTTGACTTTTCTGAGCTGGATTTCTTAGCCGTTCATAGGTGAGTGTGGTCTGAAACTTATGATTTGGAATGGTTAATTTGCTATTTCCAGCATTTATTAGCTAGGTTTCTTAGCCTTTCATAGGTGTATGTTGTCAGAAAATTATGATTTGGGATGTGTACTTTGCTATTTGGACTTTTCAGAGCTAGGATTCTTAGTCATTCATAGGTGTTTGTTGTCTGAAACCTATAGTTTGGGATGAGTTGTTTGCTATTTCAGACTTTTCTGAGCTAGATTTCTTAGCCTTTCATAGGTGTGTGTGGTCAGAAAATTATGATTTGGAATGTGTAGTTTGCTTTTTGGACTTTTCAGAGCTAGGATTTTTAGTGCCTCATAGGTGTTTGTTGTCTGAAACTTCTAGTTTGGGATGAATAGTTTGCTATTTCAGGCTTTTATGAGCTAGGTTTCCTAGTATTTCGTAGGTGTGTGTTGTCTGAAACTTATGATTTGGGATATGTAAATTACTATTTTCAGCTTTTCTGATCTAGATTTCTTAGTCATTCGTTGGTTTGTGTTGTCTCAAACCTTCGAGTTTGGATGGGTTGATTGCTATTTTTGACTTTTAAGAGCTAGATTTCATAGCCTTTCATAGGTGATTGTTGTCTGAAACTTATGATTTAAGATGGTTAATTTGCTATTTTTGACTTTTCTGAGCTGGATTTCTTAGCCTTTCATAGGTGTGTGTTGTCTGAAACCTATGATTTGGGATGGTTAGTTTGCTATTTTTGACTTTTCTGAGCTAGGTTTCTTAGCCTTTCATAGGTGTTTGCTGTCAGAAAAGTATGATTTGGGATTTGTAGTTTGCTTTTTGGACTTTTCAGAGCTAGGATTCTTAGTCCCTCATAGGTGTTTGTTGTCTGAAACCTATAGTTTGGAATGAATAGTTTGCTATTTCAGGCTTTCCTGAGCTAAGGTTTCTTAGTGGAACATAAACCCTCAGAATAGCATAGGAAGGAACATAAACCCTCAGAATAGCATAGGAAGGAACGTAAAGGACCAGAATAGCATAGGAAGGAACATGAAGGCTCAGAAGTATACCCTAGGACTCTACTAGTGTTGCAAGGACTTCACTTCTACGCCAGCTATGGTGAATAGATTTAACAGTGACATGTACAAAAAACGAACCGTTACAAAAATGAACCGATACAAAAACGTTACAAAAAGGAACCGATGAGAATGAAAACATAATTTTCGGAAAAATTTTGAATGATAATAGAAGAATAATTAGCTATTATCTAGAAATTAAATTTATATTTACTTTCTTTTTTCCCAAACTTTGATAATGATTTTGAATAATAGTCGAAGATAAATTTCATATTTGATTAAAAAAATGTACAAAAACTGACTTGAAGTTTACTAAAGGGAAACGCAAATGACATAACTTCTGGTAGTGTTATAGGACTTAAACAAATAGACTTTTGTCTGATGCGTGTGTCTTTAGCTCCCATTTTATAAAAAAAATCTTTTTAAGACATTGACATTTGCCTACAATCTTATAGATGGTTGCAGTTATTACGGCTGGTTTAATTTCTTTCACTCGGTTCTTCTTGTCGTTCTAATTAATATTCTTCAAAACTACAAAGCATATTTTTCTTCTAACTTGGTTCACATCCTTTTATGCCCCTAATTTGCATATTTCTGAATCTTATAATTGTAATGACACATAAACACTGTATAATAAATTAAACTAAGAAGCTTCTTATCCATATGACATTTTGGGGGGAAACGACTTTCAAAAAATATGCTTCTCTTTTGTTCTCCATCAGAAAATCCCGTCTACTTGTTATCTATGTCAGATGCACCTCTAGCTTCATTGTTTTTGAATTATATAATCTATATTGTAAGATCAGTATACAGAGTAAACATTTCTTTTTTAGTTCTTTAATCACCCTTTTCCGTTGATTATATGGCAGAATTTTGGATATCAGTCTTAAAGTGATTTATAATATCACCTTATATTTTGTCCAGTGTTTTTTTTTATTATTATTATTATTTCTTATTAAATGTCTAGTTTTATATGATTCTACGGGATAAAATGTAACTGAGGGAATAATCTTTTTCGTAAAAATAGGGGCCTAAAAACTTTAAAAGTAAAAACTCAATGCAAAAATTAACTGTTGCATGTTAAAAAAATGCTTCACTAGTTTGGATTTCAGACTCTGGTACCGAAATCAGTCAATAAAGATTGAATTTTAGCTCTAGCTTTCTGAAAGGCAAATGCGCCCCATGTGGTAAAATTGTCTCTGAATTCCTCTTTTTTTTACGGTCTTGCCTGTACTGCCTAATTTCAACTAAATTTTTAAGCCAGAATTGCAATTTTTATCTTTTGTTTGTACTAGCCGAACTGGCCTTTAATAAGTTTCTACAATGAAGAGTCGGAACCTCAAATAAATTTTTCTTTTGTATAGAAACAAAGATTCACATCGTCAGTCGATGGAATGGGAGAGGGCTGCCTACCCCTTGATATGTGGTGTTGTGTTCCTTCTGGCATCAGAAGTCGTGGGCAACAGAAGATAACACTAAGCAAATGCCTTGAGAAGGATGGTGCGCTTTTGAAGAACTTTGGTCAAAAGCCCAAGAGAAGTCCTCATGGAGAGGCGCCATTGCCACATTAGGTACCAGTTAGTGTGGGAAGACCCATGTCTAAGTAAGTAAGTAATTCCTATTTTATCCAATGAGCTTGAGAGAATCTGGGCTTTTTAAGAATCAGATACAGGTCTCTTACCAAAAATATCAAGGTATTTACAATTTTCCCACCATTTGTTTTTGGATTCCCCATATAGTTATAAAGCTATACCCCCCCCCCCCTAACCAAAACAAGAAAATGTGTATGTCTAAGTTTTAGCCTTTAGATCATAGGCCAATCAGAGGGCGCAAGAGACAGGATACCTACCTATCCCCTAAAAAATAAACCTACAACGGGTGAAATCAAAGGCAAGACAATAGAGCTACCTAAGTAAAGAGCGACGCGGTCACAATTCATTATTTATTTATCCTTTTTTTTTACAAAGGTACTTCGCAATGAATGATTTGTTGAAAAAACTTTGAAAGGGTTTTCATTTCGTTTGGAAAATGAAAGTTTGCATGGGAACTACCCATCCCACTCCTATCCTTTCCCATGCAATCAACATTTTGATATTCTCATTTGTTCAGCATAGTTGACAAATTGATTAATTATGTCTTTGGGGATAAAATCCCCCCCCCTCCCTCACAGCCCTCAGGGCTCAGGGCAAGGATCATAAGTTATACCTCATTTGCACACACAGGTTTCATGGAAGGGTTGGTCAGTTTCACTTCTGAGTGAGCTCATTTGATTAATTACAAGAAGTTCTAGTGCCCGTTTTTTAGAGTCACAGTAATCAGAATTAAACTACCCCGTTCCCAACGGCCCTTTCCCCCAAATTTATCTGATATGAATTTTGAGATATCCATTTTGTTCAAAAATTGTCCAAAGATAATAAGAGAAGATCTTTAGGGTTCTCACAAGTAGAGATGACCCTAGACCTCAGGGGCGACACCCCTTCTGCCACCTACAACTTTTTTTTACATAATTTCTGTCTTTTTGTTGTCAGTGAGAATGGAAAAACAGGAATTTTCTCACATTGATGGATGTTTTCTTGGATGGTTATGTGTGTTGGACAATTTATTTGATGTTTTTCATGGATGTCAACAGTAATTTATGTCTGTTTTATGGTGTTTGTCAGTGAGAATTTGAAAAACAGGAACTTTCTCACTTTTATGGATGTTTTTATGGTTTTTGTCAGTGAGAATGAAAATACAGGAACTTTCTCACATTTATGTCTGTTTTATGGTTTTTGTCAGTGAGAATGAAAAAACAGGAATTTTCTCACATTGATGGTTGTTTTTTTGGATGGTTATGTGTGTTGGACAATTTATTTGATGTTTTTCATGGATGTCAACAGTAATTTATGTCTGTTTTATGGTTTAAGTCGGTGAGAATTTGAAAAACAGGAACTTTCTCACTTTTATGGATGTTTTTATGGTTTTTGTCAGTGAGAATGAAAAAAGAGGAACTTTCTCACATTTATGTCTGTTTTATGGTTTTTGTCAGTGAGAATGGAAAAACAGGAACTTTCTCACTTTGATGGATTATTGAGTCTAATGGGGACAGGTCAATGACACTTCCTTCAAGATCATGTTGTTGCTCGAGGCAAATGTTATGAGTTTCCAGGAAACAGTTAGATCACGTGTTTCCTTCTCAGCCAATCAGCGAGTCGGTTACATCTCCTTCTAAATCAATCGGGGGGCGGAAATATTAGAAAAAGAGGATTGCAGGTTGGGTTAGTTTAGATTTTTAGTTTATTATATTATTACCTATTTAGTTTAGATTTTTAGTTTATTATTTTATTAGTTATTTAGTTTAGTTTTAGTTTGGTTTAGTTTAGATTTTTAGTTTAGTTTTAGTTTAATGTTTAATCTTATTTTAGAGTTTTAGTTTAGATTTTTAGTTTATTTTAAGTTTATTTATTACCTTTATTTCTAGTTTAGTCTTAGCTAGTTTAGTTTTAGTTTAGAGTTTTAATTTAGCTAGAGTTGTACTAAGGAGTTTTAGTTAGAGTTTTAATTTAGCAGTTTAGTTCAGTTTTAGTTTAGTTTAGTTTAGATTTTAGTTTAGTTTTAGTTTAATGTTTAGTTTTAGTTTAGATTTTTAGTTTATTTTAAGTTATTTATTACCTTTATTTTTAGTTTAGTTTTAGCTTAGTTTTTGTTTAGAGTTTTAGTTTAGCTAGAGTTTTACTAAAGAGTTTTAGTTAGAGTTTTAATTTAGCAGTTTAGTTTAGTTTAGTTTAGTTTAGTTTAGATTTTAGTTTAGTTTTAGTTTAATGTTTAGTTTTAGTTTAGATTTTTAGTTTATTTTAAGTTTATTTATTACATTTATTTTTAGTTTAACGTTTTTAGCTAGAGTTTATTTTTAGTTTAGTAGTTAAGTTTAGTTTTAGTTTAATGTTTAATTTTATTTTAGAGTTTTAGTTAGATTTTCAGTTTAATTTAGTTTAGTTTTAGATTAGTGTTTAGTTTTAGTGTAGAATTTTTAGTTTGTTTAGTAGTTTAGATTTTAGTTAGTTTAGTAGTTTAGTTTTTGTTTAGAGTTTTACTTAGTTTAGTAGTTTAGTTTAGTTTAGTTTAGTTTAGATTTTTAGTTTTAGTTTAGTTTTAGTTTAGTGTTAAAGTTTATATTTTTTTTAGTTATATTTCAGTTTTGGTTTAACTTTTTTAGCTAGAGTTTAGTTTTAGTTTAGTAGTTAAGTTTAGTTTTATTTTAGAGTTTTAGTTAGATTTTCAGTTTCATTTATTTAAGTTTTAGATTAGTGTTTAGTTTTAGTGTAGAATTTTTAGTTTGTTTAGTAGTTTAGATTTTAGTTAGTTTAGTAGTTTAGTTTTCGTTTAGAGTTTTACTTAGTTTAGTAGTTAAGAGTTTTAGTTAGAGTTATAGTTTAGATTTTTAGTTAGTTTTGGTTTAGTTTAGTCTAGATTTTTAGTTTATTATTTTATTAGTTATTTAGTTTATATTTTTAGTTTATTATTTTATTAGTTATTTAGTTTAGATTTTTAGTTTATTTTAAGTTTATTCATTATCTTTATTTTTAAACTAAATTTTTTTAAACTTTATTTTTAAAATAAACTAGTTTACTTTTAGATTAGAGTTTTAGTTTAGCTAGAGTCTTACATAAGAGTTTTAGTTAGAGTTTTAATTTAGTGGCTTAGTTCAGTTTTAGTTTAATTATAGTTTAGTTTTAGATTAGTGTTTAGTTTTAGTTTAGAGTTTTAGTTAGTTTAGTTTAGTTTTAGATTAGTGTTTAGTTTTAGTTAGAGTTATAAATTAGTAGTTTAGAGATTAGAATTTATTTTTAGTTTAGTTTTAGTTAGTTTAGTTTTAGATTAGTGTTTAGTTTTAGTTTAGAATTTTAGTTAGTTTAAAATTTTAGATCTTAGTTAGTTTAGTAGTTTAGATTTTTAGTTTAGTAGTTTAGATTTTAGTTAGTTTAGTAGTTTAGTTTTTTTTAGATAAGTTCTAGTTAGTTTAGTTTTAGATTAGAGTTTTAGTTTAGCAAGAGTTTTACATAAGAGTTTTAGTTAGAGTTTTAATTTAGTAGCTTAGTTCAGTTTTTTTTTAATTATAGTTTAGTTTTAGATTAGTGTTTAGTTTTAGTTTAGAGTTTTAGTTAGTTTAGTTTAGTTTTAGATTAGTGTTTAGTTTTAGTTAGAGTTATAGTTTAGTAATTTAGAGATTAAAATTTATTTTTAGTTTAGTTTTAATTATTTTAGTTTTAGATTAAAGTTTTAGTTTAGTTAGAGTTTTAATTTAGAAGCTTAGTTAAGTTTTAGTTTAATTTTAGTTTAGTTTTAGAGTAGTGTTTAGTTTTAGTTAAGAGTTTGAGTTAGTTTAGTTTAGTTTTAGATTAGTATTTAGTTTTAGTTAGAGTTATAGTTTAGTAGTTTAGAGTTCAGAATTTATTTTTAGTTTAGTTTTAGTTAGTTTAGTTTTAGATTAGAGTTTTAGTTTAGCTAGAGTTTTACCTATGAGTTTTAGTTTGAGTTTTAGTTTACTTTTAGTTTTTTTTTAGTTAAGAGTTTTCGTTTTACTTTAGAATTTTAGCTAGAGTTTAGTTTGGACTTTTAGTTTAGTTTTATTTTAATGTTCTAGTTTAGATTTTAGTTTAGTTTTAGTTAGTTTATTTTTAATTATGGTTTTGAAGTACCTAAAAGGGAAAATAAATGCCGTTGTCCTTGTAGTTTCTTCAGTGTCATAATGGCAACTAATAGTCTTTTCTACTGTTCACCGGAAGATATACTGTAATTTCTTTGTTGAAAATCTCGGTGACTACACGTAGATCTTTGGGTGTGCCCTGATTAGGATCCTGCAAAATGTAACCGCAGGGCTTGCTAGTCGCCTGATTGTACGCTGACAACAGAAATTTAGGGGTGCTGGGGTATACCTGTTTATTGAGAGTTATGAGTGAGCTAGAATCACGAACGACTCGATAGATAATATAGATAGTGCAATTCAATGCAAGGGTTCGCATACATTTGCTCTGATGAAACAGATTGTGTAGAACTAGGGTTATGGAAATGTGTTCATGATGAGAGCGAGCAGTGAACAGTCGTAGCATTTCCTGTGAGAACTGTTCAATGGATTCAGCCAAATTATCAATGATTAGCCACGAGTTCGGTTCAATACTATTGAAAACATCAAGTCCTCGTATCAATTGTATTGGTATGGTTGTGGCAATAGCTTTTATTTTATCATAGGACTCCTGCCAAATACTATAGCAATAGTAGATTTTTTTTAGTTTTTACAAAAACAGTTTTTCGCAATTTTCAATTATTTTAGTTAAAAGTGTTGTCTTCACCGATATTTAGGGTCCACACAGAAACAATCTTAAGGGCGTTTTAAATTGATACATTCTGTTGACAACAGTTTGATTATAACTAACTGTAAATCATATGTGTCCAATGAATAATTAGTAATTTTACCATATATCTATCTATACAAGAACAACAAAAACAATATTTCATGTCAACATTTATTACAGCAATATGAAGACAAATATTTGTTCAACATTAACAATTAAAACACTTGTTCAACAATAACTTGACAAAATTTCATGCTCAACATGAAAGCTCTATTTGTTCAACATGAACAATGATAACACTTTATAAATACACACTTTTGTCCATCAATAACACTTTTCTGTACAACACTTTTGTCCATCTATAGCACTTATTGTCTTTAAACACTTTTCTGTACAACAACAAAATACACTTGGAACATGAACTAGCACAGTTGAATATTTCAGCGAATTTAAAGGTAGGGCTCCACCACCCCCCCCCCCCACCCCCGGGTGCCGGCCGCAGGAAGGGTCCCCCCGGGAGCCGCAATGGGAAAACAATAGTTGTCGTCACTGCTAGAGGTTAGTGGTTGGGTTAGGTGTTGTACAGAAAAGTGTTGATGTACAAAAAAGTGCTATAGATGGACAAAGGTGTTTTACAGAAAAGTGTTATTGTTATTGATGGACAAAAAGTGTGTATTTATAAAGTGTTGTCATTGTTCATGTTGAACAAATAGAATTTTCATGTTGAGCAAGAAATTTTGTCAAGTTCTTGTTCAACAAGTGTTATCATTGTTCATGTTGAATAAATATTTGTCTTCATATTGCCGTAATAAATGTTGCCATGAAATATTGTTTTTGTTGTTCTTGTATAGATAGATATATGGGAAAAGTACTAATTATTCATTGGACACATATGATTTACAGTTAGTTATAATCAAACTATTGTCAACAGCATTTATCAATTTAAAACCCCCTTAAGATTGTTTCTGTGTGGACCCTAAATATCGGGGAAGACAGCACTTTTAACTAAAATAATTCAAAATTGCTATAAACTGTTTTCGTAAAAACTGAAAAAAATCTACTATTGCTATAGTATTTGACAGGAGTCTTATGATAAAATAAAAGCTATTGCCACAACCATACCAATACAATTCATACGAGGACTTGATGTTTTCAATTGTATTTAACCGAACTCGTGGCTGATTATTGATGATTTGGCTGAATCCATTGAACAGTTCTCACAGGAAATGCTACCACTGTTCACTGCTCGCTCTCATCATGAACACATTTCCATAACCCTAGTTCTACACAATCTGTTTCATCAGAGCAAATGTATGCGAACCCTTGCATTGAACTGCACTATCTATATTATCTATCGAGTCGTTCGTGATTCTAGCTCCCTCATAACTCTCAATAAACAAGTCTATCCAGGCACTCATAGAGGTCTGTGGTCAGCGTACAATCAGGCGACTAGCAAGCCCTACGGTTACATTTTTCAGGATCTTAATCAGGGCACACCCGAGGATCTACGTTTAGTCACCGACATTTTTCAACAATGACATTACAGTATATCTTCCAGTGAACAGTAGAAAAGACTATTAGTTGCCATTATGACACTGAAGAAACTACAAGGACAACGGCATTTATTTTCCCTTTTAGGTACTTCAAAACCATAATTAAAAATAAACTAACTAAAACTAAACTAAAATCTAAACTAGAACATTAAAATAAAACTAAACTAAAAGTCCAAACTAAACTCTAGCTAAAATTCTAAAGTAAAACGAAAACTCTTAACTAAAGAAAAACTAAAAGTAAACTAAAACTCAAACTAAAACTCATAGGTAAAACTCTAGCTAAACTAAAACTATAATCGAAAACTAAACTAAATAAAACTAAACTAAAAATAAATTCTGAACTCTAAACTTCTAAACTATAACTCTAACTAAAACTAAATACTAATCTAAAACTAAACTAAACTAACTAAAACTCTAAACTAAAGCTAAACACTAATCTAAAACTAAACTAAAATTAAACTAAAACTGAACTAAGCTGCTAAATTAAAACTCTAACTAAACTAAAACTTTAATCTAAAACTAAACTAACTAAAACTAAACTAAAAATAAATTTTAATCTCTAAACTACTAAACTATAACTCTAACTAAAACTAAACACTAATCTAAAACTAAACTAAACTAACTAAAACTCTAAACTAAAACTAAACACTAATCTAAAACTAAACTATAATTAAACTAA
>NC_142806.1:6634935-6724425 GCF_049724085.1 Artemia sp. Qi Xiang Cuo
GAAAAATAGGGACTTAGGGACCTCTTTTTAGTCAAAAAACCTCTCTAGGGACTGTTCTGGGCGCAAAATAGACCCCTAAATTCAGTTTTCAGAAAGCTTTCGAAGGAAAAAGCACTGACACCACAGCAAATGACACTTGACTAAGAAAAAACAAACATGAGTGATCATTTCCAGACATCTCTCCATGATCAGAGGCCAAGTGATGATTAAGATACCGACCACCAGACAATCGTCATGTCATGGGAGGAGCTTTTACCTTCTTTTTCTCTGAACGCTTACTTTCAAATGCCAATAATATGATGAAAGAGATAAGGGTACGGTAACTAGAACGCACTAACTGCTGCTAGTTCTTTGAGTCCCATCTATCATAGCCTGCGCTAACTATATCTCGACCATGTCCTTCTTTTTAATGCCTTTTTCTAGCCAGTTATGAGCTTCCTTCAGTAACTAGTCTGCGGGCTGTTCCTTGGTATCAAACGCTTCTTTTTTCCTTGAGAAATTTTTTGAGTCTCTATTGTCTGTCTTTTCAAAAAGATTTTAGGGAACTGCTGCTCTCTGGGCCGTTCTCTTGCCTCCAAATCCTACAGTTCTTTTTCAGTTTTTTCTTTCAAGGCTGTTTCCTGCTGTAGGTACAAATCATAGCTCTTTCTAGCGGATTTGGCGATTTTTATCAAGTCTTCAGAGACAGCAACATTTTGCGCAAGTGTTCCAAATCTACCCGACCTATGCATCACAAAAAGTTTTGCATTGAAAGTTCGTTCATTCATCGAAGCTTTCTTCACTGAGAACTCGCCCAGAAAGAGAGAAACCCCGCTCAATCCTGGCAGACCCGTTAGAAATGGTCAAAGCATTTTTTACGACTTCAGACAAGTTTGGATATTTCCCTCCTTGAACTACGTTGTTCCAATTGTCGTCGATCCTTCCTGGCTCCAATGGAAGTCCAGATAACTGGACTAGCTTAAACTCGTCAACAAACATGTCTTTTTGTGTCGTGATGGTTAACTTCCTAGCAACGTAAAATAAACTATGAGCAGAAACTGTCATTGTAACTTCATCGGGATGCAGAAAAGTTAACGCTTTCAACAATTGCTTTCTGCCGACTTCATCAAGGGTCATCTTCCAGAACTAGGGTCCAAGAGGTTCGGTTAAAAATAAGCAATCTTAGTTCATCCGAAGGAAACGTTTTTGACCACTGCATCTCGGAATATTTGTCCATATACATCTGCTTTTCCGTCGACGGATTTCTCAGAATAGTCAGACTCAATCATCTTCAGAGCCCAAGTAATTTCTGCAATTGTCGTTTCATCCCGCACTAAGCAAGCACCCAGGTGCATGGGCAGTTTTGCCTGTATACCGCTCTCCATGGAAGATGCTGCCGAGAGATGAAGCTGACTTCGGCGTTAGCTTTATAATAAAATTCTTCTTATGTTCAGCAGTTCTGGCGTTCTGCAGTAAAACGTAGGAGCCCTTATGGCAGACAAGCGATGTATTGCAGATAGAACAGTAGAAAGAAAACAGATCTCCCGGAATAGCTCTACACCTCTCTTTCATTTAGTGTCCCGTCGCATTTTTCTTTTCCAGCCAAGTCTCCCAGAATTTGCAATTCCCCCCGTTCTAATCCAAAATGAAACTTCAAACCCTAAACTTTAAAAAGAAGTTAGTAGAAAAATATATAGGCTATTACCAGAAATGTTTTCAAATAAAAAACGGCGCTAAGAAGTAGTCTAATAGTTCAAGAAATGTATGTAAGCTCAAAATCATGCAAACAACCTGGTTTTAACCCCACATCCTTCGTACTTTGTACTTCGAGCAATTCTCTTATTTTTTTTTCCTCTGTGCGCAACAAAGTGACAACCAGAAAAGGGTTTTCTACGTAATTAACAAAGCCAACCAAACCTTGCCCCCTCCTAGCCTATTGACTCCACAGGCAAAGGGGGTCACTCTTTCGTTACTAGTCTGTCCGCTCTGTCCACAAAGTAACGCTGTAGCCTATGTAACAACAAGTTTTGTCTTTCTTAGACAAGCAAAAAGAGGTTCCAAGAACCTCAATCCAAACAAAAATACTGAAAACGGTAGCCTTCAGAATACGAAGCTTTAAACCAAAGCAAGAAAAGGGACTTTAGGGACCTTTATCAAGTCAAGGGACCAATAGGGACCTTCATTCGATTTTAAGAACTTTGTGACAGCCCTGATATAATAGGTTCTGTTGAATTTTTGACGGGAATTTTGTACAAGATAGGAAGTAAGGTGGCACGTAGGAGAAAAAAAGGAAGGGGTACTGGTCTGATGAGTTTTTTGATAAGGAATGTGAGGATAAGAAGAAGGAGGTTTTAGTAGCTTTTAGATTGCTTAAGGCTAGTAGTACAGTTGATCTTGAAAAAAAGTTGCAGGTTTGTAGGGACAAGCAAAGAGGATATAAAAGGCTACTCAAGTGGAAGAAGAGGTGTTTAGAAGAGGAAGAGAGCCCAAAAAAAAAAAAAAAAAAAAAAAAAAAAAAAAAAAAAAAAAAAAAAAAGGGAAAAGTTTAGCTTAAATGATGCAACAGAGTTCTGGAGTTTAGTTAGAAAATCCACAGAAAATAGAGGGTTGACTGATTAAGTCCCTCACGCCGATACCTGGCCAGAATACTTAGAACAAAAATACGAAGAGATATGCACCAAAGGGGACGAAGAGAGATCTGATAAGGAGATGGATGGTTTAGAAGAGACAGCCGATATGGAGTTGGATTCAGAGGACGCTAAACTACTGGAGCCGGTTGGGCAGAAAGAAATATGGCATGCTCTGAAAAGCATGAGAGGGAATTCAGTACCGGGCATCGACAGAGTACCAACTAAGTTGTTGAAATGGTCAAGAGCATGCTTATTGTCAGTGCTTGCATCGATATTCTCTGCAATTCTAAGCACACCTCTGTGGCCGCAAAACCGGCAGATATCGGTTATGATCCCATTATTTAAAAACGAGAAAGAAACCTACACAAGAACTACAGGGGGATAAGTCTACGAAGTTCTATGAGTAAGCTATTTTGCAGAGTGCTGTCTAAAAGGATGGATAAATGGTTGCATTGTAAAGGTAAATTAATTGAATGTCAGGCAGGGTTTAGGGAAAATTATAGTATAATAAATTAAATTTTTAACTTACAGGTTTTAGTTAGTAAATATACGCGGTATAAGAAAAATAGGCTATATACGGCGTTTTTGAACATTAGGGGAGCATTTGATGAAGCTTCAAGGAGTACGTTGATATGGGTTTAGTGAAATTAGGATTACCAATTAAGTTAATAAAAGTTATAATGAAAATGTATGAGGTGGTTAAAATAGTAGTGAAGGTAGGTATTTCTTATTCTAGGCCAGTTTTGAGTAACATATGCCTTAAACAGGGATGTACTCTATCACCGCGTTTATTTGCTCTTTTTATTAATGATATTGAGGAGTATTTTAGAAATTGAAATGCCCCAATGTTAAATTTAATGTCGCTGGAGCTGATTTGTTTATTATTTGCATATGACATAGAATTGCTTGCAAAATCGGTTCCAGGTTTACAAAAGATGTTGGAGATTTTGGATAGTTATCTGAGGAGTAAAAAATTAGTTTTAAATATTGATAAATCAGTTATACTATTTTTTGGAAAAGATGAAAGGGAAAAGAATAAGTTTTATTTTAAAGGGAAAGAGATGAAAGAATTTAAAGATTTCATTTATTTGGGATGTAAGTTTACAGGTTCGGGGAGATGGAGTGAGCAGGTGCAAATGGCGAGTTGGAAGGGTCAGAAGGCCTCATGGGCATTACTGAAGAACCTGCTTAGGCATCTAGGACCGGCAGACAGTAAGCTACAGAAGAGAATTTTGGAGACAAAAGTAGGTCCGATATTGAGTTATGGTGGGGAAGTTTGGGGGTTTGAAAAAAGGGGAGAAAATAGAGTGAACATATTTAGGACATTTCAAGAGACTTTTAGGGCTAAGTGGGAAATTTAATAGTTTGGTGTTAAAGGGTGATGTAGGATTGTTTCCACTGAGGGTAAAAAGACGGGTTAAAATGATAGGATACTGGGTAATCAATTTTAGTCTTACCAATCAAAGGTTAGGAGCACGAGAAAATTTGCATGATTTTCGAAAAAAGGGAGAAACACCCCCTAAAAGTCACAGGAGAACCATACTGTAGAGGTTTCAAGCTATTATTTGCTAAAATATAGAATTTTGTATTTTTTGCCAGAGGAAAGATCACGGATGCGAATTTATTTGTTTGTTTTTCCCAGGGAAATTTTAACTGGAGGAATTTGCCAGAATTCCTGTATGAAATTCTTCTTATGTCTTGCTTTCTATTTGCCGACTCATTTTTAGGCGTGGATATGTTAAGGGTAATTGTCCAGGGTAAATTTTGACCAGGATTAAATTGTCTAGAGAATAAGTCCGTGGGTAGGACAGATTTTCCCGAGGAGGTGTAGCCAGATATCCTTCCATCATCTAAGAAACGATCAGAAATTAAATAAAAAAAAAACTGAAAGTAAGGAGCAACATTAAACTTAAAACGAACAGAAATTATTGAGGGGGTTGCTCCTCAACACCTCGCTCTTTACGCTAAAATTTTAATTTAGTCCAAATTATTTAAGAACGACTCATGAAACACTACATTCGTTTAATTAGAAAAATAAGAAGTATTGTTTGAAAGTACTAAAAAACTTAGTATATAAACTTAGTATATAAAAAAAACTATATGCGCAAGTCCACAGTCAACAAATCAGCGTTGCCACCCCTTTGGGTTCCTTAAGATTTTAGGATTAGTAGGTAAACATATGTTCAGCCTCACTTTGATTCTCCTGATTTACATTGACATGCTGATCCCCCCTTGGAGGATCGCTTAGCAAACTGGTATTGGCAACTATCTCAGAAGTATGAAAATGACAGATACGACCTTTAGACACAATCATATTCACATAAAGTGAATTTTGGAATAAACTAATGCGTAAATCTTGTGTAAACTCACAGTTGCCAGTACCCAGTAGTACGGTCTTCCTTAAAATAGCTTTATTTGCACCCATCTTATTTCGACTAATAATTAAGATGTTGAGAAAAATTGTTCTTGTAATTAATTAGTTTATTAAACCAATTAATTAAATTATATAAAACTGAGAAAAAGTTAGACAAATTATTCTTTTGGCTCGTTAATTACAAGACTAAATGAGTTAAATTAATCTTAATTGAGAGAAAACGGGAAAGTGTTTTCTTTGGGTAAATCAGTAAACTTTGGGTAATCATATCCTCGCATATTTGATGGCACCAAAACTCTTGCTATAGAATTAGGACATTTTATTTAAAACATAAATATATCTACTGTAAAAAAAAAAAAAAACACACTGCGTATGCCTAGTGGTAAACTTAAGTGCTGCCAATTTAACAGTACTAAAATTGAAGAAGCCATAAACTAACTTGTCAAACAAAACACTTATAAACACTACAAAAATTGAAGTAATGCCCCATAGATTTGACTTTCAGATAATTTTTAAGTAACCTCTAGAATAAACGTTTATCAGAATGCTCCCAGATTCTAGCTAGAATTGAGTTCTGGATTTTTGACCCAGTATGACGGATGTTACAACGCCTTCTCGATGTTGAAAAATCAGATCTATGAACTGTCGGATAATTATGGTGATGGGAATTAGTTGGGAAAATCCTAGAAAATTCGAAGGCAGTACACCGTAAAAAATAACCATGACAAATATTAGAAACAAAAATTAAACGTAGATGGTCCAAAGAAAAACACAAGTTCCGTAACGATGTTTGATGAACTATATTCAATATTAAGAAGTATCCTCATTGACTTATTTTGATGTATTTTAAAAGATTCGAAAACAGATAAAAAGTTAGAAGTCCATGCATAAGTACAATAAAGAAAATAGGGATGGATAAAGGAATAATAAATGATGTTTATAATTTGTGAAAAAATGGCAAAGGCGTGATATCATGCCAGTACAATCATCAAAGCACAGTGATTGAATTTACAAAATTTACAGGTTGGGGTGCCAAAATTCACAGTTTAAGTTTGCTTGCAATATTTGTTCTGTTGCCAGTAAACCGTTATTTTTGGTATTACTTATAATACCAATTAATTATATTAATTATTATATATAAATACTATAATATTATTAAATATATATAAATACTATATAAAAAATACCATATAATACTATATACAAATACTATAATATTAAATATTATTATATTAATACTATAATTACTTTCAGTTACAACTAGCACAGGTCACTCTTCACTTACTGTTTATTTTGCAATGACCTGTTTGTTCGGCTCATTGCTTTTCATAGAAAAAAAAAATATATGTTTGTT
Source organism: Artemia sp. Qi Xiang Cuo (assembly GCF_049724085.1). Classification (NCBI taxonomy): domain Eukaryota; kingdom Metazoa; phylum Arthropoda; class Branchiopoda; order Anostraca; family Artemiidae; genus Artemia; species Artemia sp. Qi Xiang Cuo. The sequence continues at coordinate 6,641,273 of NC_142806.1, forward strand.
TTTTAATTAAAATATATCCTCCTGGAAAACTTGTTAACATGTGTAATAAGGCAAAAGACATACGAACAGGAGTAAAAAAAAAATAAGACCACTCCTTCCATACGAAGTGACTTCGAGAAAAAAAATATAATCATAATAATAATAATCTATAATAATAATATAATAATAATCCTACACTGAAGCCTTATAGCTCCATACTGTAGGAAATGCAGAGCGTTGTTCTCTGGTATAATGATAGAAAAATCTATTATAAGGGAAAATTTAACAGAAAAACACAAATATTAAAACAGCGTCACCAACCACAATTGTTGTTTGTTCGTTTATATTAGCTTTGTTCGTTTGTTTGTTCGTTCGTTTATATTGTTTGTTCGTTTACATTAAACAAAGGGCAAAAGATCACTCTTTGAGTTATTCATTAAAAAAAATTTAAAAGCGAAATTTTGCAAGGAATCATTCCCTTCCACCGTGAGGAGTCGAACCTAACAACCCCTAATTAGTAGGCCCGGTTACTTCCGCTACACCGACTGAAGGGTAATTGTTTATATTGTTTAACAGATTAATTTTAATTGGAAGAATGTATTTGCTACCTTTAATCACTTCATGTGTCCTGTTGGCTTAAAGCTTCATTTATGTCTATGGATAGTATATAGCACATTTTAAGGGATGTACATTTCTAGTACACTCCTACAGCATATTTAATCATCATGTCAATCAGTAAAATATAGATATTTTTCAACAAAAACAATATTGCAAGAAAAACAACAAAAAAAAACAATTTAATGAGGATGCATCTTTATTCGTGTTTAAGTTTTTATCTAACTATAATCATAGGCAGCGCAATAGCGCTGCCTCTGTAAATAGCGATGTGGGCACAATGTATTATTTATTTATTATTATTCCTATTTTTTTTTTTTTTTTTCTTATAATACTAAAAAGATATGTGGATTTGAGAACCTCTTATGATTGTAATTTACAAACATAGAAAAAAAAAATATTAACAACTCTATTGCACAAACCATAATAAACTGTTATTCCCAAGACCCTGCCAGCTCAAAACTTTAACAAAACCATTGGTTAAAATTCATGAGTTGAAATTCAGGAGCATTAAGGAAGCAAAGATAATATTGAGGTATTGGCTACTACTACCACTAATAACTCACTGTAGCCCCAAGCCCCCAGAGGCCAATACAGCTTCACAACCTCCTCCTCGATTCCAATCATAGGCAGCGGAATCGCGTGGCCTATTAAAATTGACTAGTGCACTTTTTAATAGTCGAAAGTGATTGGAAGGCTTGACATTTTTATAGTAAAGATCGATGTGGGTACAATGTATTATTTTGCCAATGCCGACCTTTCCCCCAAACACATCCAATCAAAATTTTTAGAAAGCCGTTTTGTTCAACGTAGTTCAAAGTTCTAGAAATTAGATCTTTGAGGATGATAACCTCCTCAGAGCCCTCGGGGCAAGGGTTGTGAGTTATGCCTTGGGGGCATATAAGGTTTTTATAGATAGTGATGTTGTAGAAACTTCAAAAAGGGCTTATTCTATTGGAAATTAGAAGGGTTTGTGCCCTTTTTAATAGTCGAAAGTGACTGAAGGATAACTAACACCTCTCTCACATTCACCATTTCCCCAAACCCATCCAATCAAAATTTTGAGATAGCCACTTTGTTCGACGTAGGTATAACGTCCAGAAATTATATTTTTGAGGATGACAATCCCCCCACAGCCCTCAGGGCAAGGGTTGTTAGTTATGCCCTGGGGGCATATATGATTTTTTTTTTATAGAAAGCGTTGTCGTAGAAACTTCAAAAATAAATCATTCGATTGAAAATTGAAACGGCTAATGCCCTTTTTAATGGTCGAAAGTGATTGGAGGGCAACTAATCCCCCTCCCATGTTCACCCTCCCATTTGCCCATTATGTTTAAAAACTAAATGTTGCCTTAAGATTAAATAAAAAAGCACTGTGGTAATGGTAATTCCCAATAAGGCATCTCAGCAGTATCCCATGAACGACTGAGGGTATTATGTTCAAACTTTCGAGGCTACTTCTGCTCTTAAAATTTAACCAAATCAAAATAGTGTAAGTATATCCAAGCTATCAAAGAAAGTAAACAGATTTGTTTTTACGAATGGTATCAAATTTTCTATTTCAGGTCAACTAGAGGAGGTGTGAAACTAAATTAAAAATTACTATTTGTGTCCAGATTTTTAAAAGGGTCTATGTTGTTAAAAATTGCTGAAAATTTTTCTCCAGCATACAAATAGCAGGCCAAACCATAAGTCTTAAAAAACGAAAACATTTAAAGTATTATTTTCTTTTTCCCTGAAAAGACTATGTCAATATAAAACGAACAGAAAGTAACTAAAAAAAACTTTTTCCACACAATAAGTTTTTCAAAGAAAAGTAAAGAACTCCATTAAACCGAAAATGAGAAAAAATAAAATAAAATAATCTACCAAGCGTGAAACTACCACAAATCAGCATCGATAAATAAATGAAACCTAAAACGAACAGAAATTACAATACATAACCGAGTCAAACTCAAAACGAGCAGAAATTAACATGAGTTGGGCTCAAAACCCCTATGCCTTCCCAAGGTCAGAACATAATTTGCATTTTACTGAAAAAAATACAAATGAATGTGCATTGTCAGTTTAATATACCCATACTGATATTTGGTAATCAAAATGTTAATACTTCTTGATATATTAAAGTTATAAAAATAAAAATATAGGGGGTTTGAGCCCAACTCATGTTAATTTCTGCCCGTTTTGAGTTTTAATAGACATTAAAGTTTTGATAGACAGAAAATTCCGCTAGAATTGATCAATACTACAAGCAACTTATTTTGGGTCATTACCCTTTCAATATGATGCATAATCTACTACTACTACCACTAAGACCTCACTTCAGCACCAATCCACCTGATGGCAAAACAGCTACGGACACTCCTCTTTCATGCAAATCTATTCAAGGCCTCCCTCATTACACCCTCCCAAGTAGTTCCTATTTCCCTCAAATATTGCCTTACGACATCCTCCCACCCCATTCGGGGGCAGCCTGATTTTTGTTTAGCCCTAGACGGTTGTCCGAGAAAGAAGATCTTCGGCAATCTATCATCCTTCATCCACAGAACGTGTCCTAGCCATCTTATCTTCCTTTAATTATAGCCCTAGAAAGCAGGATCAACCCAAGTTATTCGTACAGCTTCCTGTTTGAGATACGGTCAGTCAGTATGGTACCCAAAACAATCCATAGGCAATTTCTGCAGAAAACATTTAGTAAATCCTCCTTTGCTCTTCGGAGCACCCATGCCTCACAACGATACTTGACCAAATCTCGCAAATCTTCATCCGCTTTTCGGAGCGCCCCTACTTCAGAGCCATATTTGACCACTGTCATCACTGTAGCTTCCAATATTCTATTTTTTCCGCAGACTTATCTTTCTATTCTTTCAATTTTTTTTAAGTGTCAAAAAACACCCTGAGCCTTGGCTATTCTACTTTTAAAATCTTCACTGCTCCCACCGTTTTTACTAATAATACTACCAAGGTAAGTAAAGCTGTCCACCTGATCAACCTTTTCGTTACCCAAAGTCACCTTTTCATCTTCACTTATTCCTAGCCTTAGTGACTTAGTCGTCTTAACATTAATTTTCAAACCTATTCTAGCACCCTGAACCCGCAAAACTTCTAAAAGTTCATTCATTTTGCTCTCACTTTCCTCTAGGATGCTTGAATCATCAGCATAATCTAAGTCCAGGAGACTTTTTCCTCCCCATTTGATTCCGTGGTCTCCCATTGCCTTTCCTGTGCTCCTTAAAACAAAGTCCCTCAAAATAATCCATATAAAGGGGGATAGAACACAACCCTGCTTAACTTCTGATTTAATACAAAACCAGCTGCTAACCTCATTTCCTACATTAATCGCAGCAGTGTTATTCTCGTACATAGCACCAACCACTTTAATGTATTGGTCTGGTATACCATACAAGGGTAAAACCTTTACTAAAGCTCTTCTATCAACAGAATCGAACGCTTGCTCATAATCTATAAAACTGAGGACCAAAGGTGTTTGAAAACTTAGGCACTTCTCAATTATTAGCCTAAGAGTGAAAATTTGGTCAACACATCCTCTACCTTTTCTAAAACCGCACTGCTCTTCTCTTAAAACTTTGTCTACGGCATCTCTCCGTCTAAAAAGTATCATATATCTGTCATCCTTCATCCGCACAACGTGCCCTAGCCACCTCAACCTTTCTTTCATTATAGCCCTAAAGAGCGGTATTGAACCACATTTTTCGTATAGCCTATTGTTTGAAATACAGTCAGTCAGCCGGGTACCTAGAACAATCCTTAAGCAATTTCTGTGGAAAACATCTAGCAAATCTTCATCCGCTTTTCGGAGCGTCCATGCTTCAGAGCCATATTTGACCACTGTCATCACTGTAGCTTCTAATATTATAATCTTGGTTTGCAGACTTATCTTCCTATTCTTCCAGACTTTTTAACTGTGAAAAAACACCCTGAACCTTGGCTATTCTACTTTTAACATCTTCACTGCTCCCACCATCTTTACTAATAATACTACCAAGGTAAGTGAAGCTGATCAATCCCACCTGATCAATCTTTTCATTACCCAACGTCACCTTTTCTTCTTCACTTATTCTTAGCCTTAGTGACTTAGTCTTCCTAACATTCATTTTCAAACCAATTCTAGCACTCTGAACTCGCAAAACCTCTAAAATCTCATTCATTTTGCTCACATTTTCTTCTAGGATGCTATCATCAGCATAATCCAAGTCCAGGAGACTTTTTCATCCCCATTGCCTTTCCTGTGCTCCTTAAAACAAAGTCCATAAAAACAATCCATACAAAAGGGGGATTGAACACAACCCTGCTTAACTCCTGATTTAATACAAAACCAGCTGCTAACCTCATTTCCTACCTTAATCGCAGCAGTGCTTTTCTCGTACATAGCACTAATCACTTTAATGTATTTGTCTGGTATATCATACAAGGATAAAACCTTTGCTAAAGCTCTTCTATCAACAGAATTGAACGCTTGCTCATAATCTATAAAATCTTTGGTGATATTAGCATGACTTTAGTGATTTTTAAGTATCAAAAAACATCCTGGGCATTGGCCATTCTACTTTTAACGTCTTGACTGCTCCCACCCTCTTTACTAATAATACTACCAAAGTAAGCAAAGCTGTTTGCTTGATCCAGTTTCTCGTTACACAGTATCACCTTTTCACCTTTACTTATTCCTAGTCTTAGCGAATTACTCTTCTCAACATTAATTCTCAAACCTATTCTTACACCCTGAACTCCCAAAATCTCTATAAGTTCATTCATTTTGCTAAGATTTTCGTCTATGATGCTTAAATCATCAACATAATCTAAGTCTAAGAGAATTTTACATACACCATTGATTCCGCGTTCTCCCATTGCCCTTCCTGTGTTCCATAATACAACGTCCATCAGAACGATCCATATAATTGCGGATAGAACGCAACCCTGCTCAACTCCTGACTTAATACGAAACCAACTAAATTAATCTAACTGACCAAAAATTAGAAAAATTATTCTTTTGGTTAGTTAATTATAAGACAAAATAAGCTAAATTAATCTTAATTGAGGAAAATGAAAAAAAATTGGGGTAATTAGTTTGCTAATTGAATTAATAAGTTAATTTTAATCTAATAAATACTGTTCTTTTCATTAATTAATGTATAAATTAATAAATTTAAATCAACTTTGAGAATAAATTAGGAAAATTGTTCTGTAGATTACTAATTAAATAAATAAAAAGATCATTTTAATTTTAATTGAGGGAAAACTGAGAAAAATTTCACTAGGATAACATACCTAAATATAGCCCTTGCAAACAAGTCATTGAGAAGAGTGGATACAAACATTAAATTTACATGTATAAATCATATACAGATCAGTTTACATAAACAAATCCTAAATATTATTAATTTTTTTTTATTTCGTTTTTTTAGATACTACTACTACTAACAACTCATTGCAGCACCCTGCCACCTGAGGCCAACACAGGCACGCACGCTCCTCCTCTATCCCAATCTATTCAAAGGCTCCCACTTTATACCCTCCCAGGAAGTTCTTTTTTCCCTTAAATCTTTCCTTACGACATACTCCCAATCCAACTCCCAACTATTTAACTCCCAATCCAACCGAAGACGGCCAGTATTTCGTTTTGCCCTAGACGGCTGGCCGAAAAGAACAATCTTTGACAATCTGTCATCCTTCATTTCGTTATTAATTCGTTAATCATTATTTTTCGTTAATAATTATTATTTGTGTTTTCTTGGCATTCTAAGTATCTCAAAGAAATAATGGTATTCCCATTCCATTACCTTAGGGAAAGTTATGCCCATTTCTAAACTAAACCTTTAGTGTGGCCATCAACGTGTGGCAGAAGAGAGCAGACTAAAACCGGTTTTTAGAAACAGTTTTAGACACCTACCTAAGCCTTCAGTATGGCCATCAACTTGTGGCAGAAGAAAGCAAACTAAAACCGGCTTTTCGGTTTCTTCATCATAATCAGTCTGAAATGTTAATAATGGCTGGGCTTGATTTTCTGAAAGCCAAACAGCTTTAAGGCTTAATCCTGTTAGTGAGTAGGGAAGGTATTTTAACCTAGAAAAACAAAGTTTTATCATAGAAGAGAATAAGTTAATTCACTAAAAAAGCTATCAAGAGCATACCAAAAGAAGATATGAATAAATAAAACTTCATAAATGTCTTCAAAAATTTCAATAAATAAAACTTCCATGAATAAATAAAAACTTCAAAAAGAACACCAGCAAAACCCCAAGTTGGCATGTGTTACTTAAAGATCAAACTATTAAATACAGCGTCATAATGCCAAACTGATATTTTCTGACATTACTACTACTACTACTACTAACAACTTGTTGTAGCACCAAGCCCCCAGAGGCTAAAACAGCCAATCACTCTCTTCGCGCTATATATCCCAATCTATTCGAAGCTTCAATCTTTATTCTTCTCATGGAGTTTCAATTTCTTTTAAATGTTTTCTTATGACCGGTTCACACGCCATACAGGGGGGACCCCGAATCTGACATTAATAGTTTTTCCACCCTATGCAGAACCTTTCCCACTAACATATATTAAGACTATGTAACGCTGTCTAATCTTAAGGAACAAATTTTCTCCGTGAAGTAGGCAGTGGTAAGCAGACTCGAGCTCAGCTTAAATCTTTAAATTACGTAAGTCTATGCTAAGTTATAGAAAAATCAATATATCATCAACAAAATGGAGTTTCTCGATGAGCAATTTATAGATTAAAAAACTAAATTTATACTCAGAAAGGTTGGGGGGGGGACAATCAATTGATAGCCAATCAATCAATTTACAATTATGGATATATACAATTTCACAGCAAGAAACCGAGGGTTTATGGGGCTGGTAGCCCACATCATATCTGGGTCAGGTCTAGGCATAATTTGAAAACAATCAGAAAAAAAAATTGTTTTAACTGAAAGCAAGGTGCGAAATTAAAACTTCATACATACAGAAATTATTCCGTACATGAGGGTGCTGCCCACTGCTCAATCCCTCTCTAGTTACACTAAACTTTGACTTTTTGTCCCAATTCTTTAGGAATAACTCCTGAAACACAAGGGCCGTTGACTTTTTAAAGCCTTTTTAAAACACTAAAAGAAAGTGTAACGAGCGATAGATTGAGGAGAGGACAGCTCCCACATAAACGGACTAATTTCTGTTCGTTATAAGCTTTAATGTTGTTCCAAACTTTCAGTTGAAAATAAAAAAATTTAAATTTAATACTAACTAGAAATAGAGCCTAGAAACTAGAAACTAGAAATAGAGAAATATACTTCTACTCCAAGAAAATTCTTCGTGCCCATTCGGCCACGGAAACATTTCGTGGCGTTATTCCACGAGGGAACTTGAACATTCGAACAAAAAAAAAAAAAATAACAGTGGTAGTAAAAAAAAAACAAAAAACAAACAAAAACTAAATGAAAGAAAACGAAATAAAACAGATGATATATATAACAAACAAGAGAAATACATATCACATATAGAAAATAATATTTCATTGAGAAAAAAGATTATAATAAATATTTGGTCAATCAGAGCACTCAGGGAGATGGCATCAGTCTCTAGGGCGTTTTGACGCTTTTAATCTATTTAAAGATAAATTTAAAATATGATATAAATTATATAAATACAAATTAAAATTAAAATTTTTTAAATTTAATATAAAATATAAATTAAAATACCAAAAAAAAAATTATTTATATTAACATAAAATATAAATTCTTATTTACAATAAATATCTTTGAACGAAACATCTTTGAATAAAAATCTTTGAACGAATGCAAGAATGGGACTGGAAACTCTGCCCAGTGACAGAAGGTTACCTATTTTCATAAAAAAAAAGTTCGAAAAACGAAACAAAGAATAATTTCAGTTATAAAAAAGAAACGTTTACAAAGAAGCAAATACATGCCCAAAAATTTACCAGCCTATTTTCAAAAAAAAAAAAACTTCCAAAAAAATGAAGAATAAACGGACAGAAAACTCGTCACAAAATCTTTTCAGTTATAAAAAATACATTTGCAAAGAAACAAAAAATGCCCAAGAATTGCATATTTCCGTGCAAGTGAAATATTCCACAACCACTGGTTCGATACAATCACCATTAAAAAGTCAGCTGATACAATCAGCCATGAGACAAAACAGAGTACACTTGTCACATAATAAGATTCGACACCTTTAACAAAATAAGTTTTAGTAATAAATAATATAATAAATAATAAATAATAATAATAAAAGCAAGTTTAGACACCTACTAGATTTCTTATTGAGTCGATCTCGATTTGGTTTTTGAATTAAAATCAACTTGTTGGAAGTAAATAAAAACTCGAGAGTCATGGCCAAATAAGGTAAAGGCAAGACAGATGGTCTCTGTGAGAGGTAAAGCAGGAAAATTTTTTAAAAATTGTACGAAAATGATTAATTTCACTAGTAGTCTATCATCCATCCTAGATAAAAACTAAGGTAGATAGGCATAGAGTACGGATAGTTCAAATAGTCTATCAGTTCTGTGAACCATTTAAAGGTAATTGGAGATAAAAAAAAAATGATTTATGACCGAACACAGGACTTGCAGGCAAGTGGGCAAGTGAGAGTCATCTCAGTGAAATAAGAGCAAGAAAGAAATTCTAATCAAAATTTAGAACACGTTACAGCCACATTAAAAGGAAAAGGTTGCAGCCACTTTACAAGGAAATCATTTCAGTAAGATCCGGGAACAAAAACAAAGGCAGGTGGGTTCACTGTGAAATCAGGAAATCAGATTTATTTTTCAGCAAAAGCCACTTATTGCACTATTCAGCACTAACTTGCATTAATCCCGAGTCGTATTATTAAACATAACTTCTTTCTATATTTCTATTTTTATTTCCTTGCAAATGTTTCTTTTATAACTGACAAGATTTGTGTCGGGTTTTCTGTCTTTTTTTTTCTTGTTTTTTTTTCTTGCATTTTATTGCTGCTGTTTTGAAGTCCCTTTTATTTCTTTTTTATTATTTCTCTTTTCTGTACTTCGTCTTATTATATATGTTATATACAACAGGTTTTCAAATATATTATATTGTCCCTCTTAGATCATTATATTTTTATTGTTTATATAATATAGCATAAAAAGGCAAAGAATACGGAACTGGACTTCAAACTCCCTACCAGGTTCATGACCCTATACCCAAGAAGTGCAATGGAGGGCTGGGAGCCAGCCACCCTGTGCTTTCGCACACCCTTCCTCTTTACCTTCCCCAGATTTCTCAAGGTAGTCTTTAGATCTGGGTCGAAAATATTCAGTCTAAATATACGATATTTCCCCATCTACAATTACCTATGTTTAGATTATCGGAAACAATATCACCTGAAATTTTTAGGAAATATTTTTCACAGCAATAACTATAAGAATATTACAAGTTTGATCTTTATTTTTTTTAATTTTTTTATTTAATATTAATTTGATATTAATGGTTTCTCAATGTTATAATGTAACATCATTTATCGTTGCCAAAATAGTAAGGCTTCTTCTTCTAAATAAAAACAGAATATCCAACTTTGCAGCAATATGTATTTTAGACCTAGGCAAGAGTTCTTAGGGGATAAAAATTTACTTACCTGTTGCCAGAGACATCTAAGACATGCAAGGATTGGCACATTCCTATTTCAGATGGCAGTTCCGTCAATCGATTATCCCTTAATGACAAAACACTGAGTTCCGATAGGTTACCTAAAACCAAAACATCGTCATAATTTTATCTCTTCTTCCTCCCTTTTTCTTATTTCCCTCCTTTTATTTATTAATGGTAATTTTATTAATGGGAAGTATTATTTACTGATTCATATCAAATTATAAATTATGATTATTAATTAATATTCATTATTGATTAGAATAATAACATTAATTAATATATGGACAATATTTGAATCACAATAACTGAAGTGATCAGATTTATAACACTTTAATTTTAATTTAAGCAAAAAATTGTATGTCATTGACGTACCTGCCCTTCAGCGTTGTAAACCTCGACCCTTTAAAGAAGGCAATAGTAAGCTGATACACAAATTTGGACATTGTTCTTTTAAATGATCAGAGTCGAGACCAATTCATGAAAAGGTAAGCAGTTTTAATTATTTTTTTTTTTAATACTTTATTTTTAAAAATTTATTTTTAATAAAGATACAAAAATATGTGCATTTCGTATCTAGGAAAGAATTTTGTTTTAATGGAAATGTCAGAAAAGTTTTTTCTTTCAAATCTAAAGGGGCAATCCCCCAGCTTTCAAGCACCCTTATACAATAATTATACAATTTTCAAGAGAACCAATACCCTCTTCTCACCCCCTAAATAGACACTAGAGCTTCCCTTTACTATCCCAGATCAGTATCTGCACATTCTGGGAACTAAGTATGTTACTTAGGTATGTGCCCTCACAGCTCAAAAATTTCCAACCCTTGAAAAACGCAGGAAATAGCTGATATGCAAATATAGACACACTGTGCTTTTGAGTGCTAAGTCAGTTCCACACTGCCCCTGCCACTCCAGTCAGCGTAAAAAAAAACGCCATAAGAACAAATTTGAACAAGTGCGTTGTAGGACAAGTCAATTCAGTGATTCACTCTCTCCTTTATATTGCAATTATGATTAACGTTTAATACAATTTTGGGGTTTAGTGTTACAATTACATACAACTAATATAGTTTAGTGTTTAATGTGTTGTAAAAAGTATCGCAAATCAGTGGTGGCATTAGCCGCAACTATGATAGCTATTTCTAATAATCTTGAAGAGCAAAAGTAAGATTTCAATGGCTAGGTAACGTGTTATGGATGAAGGTAAAATAGCGTAAGTTGCCAAAATAGCGATTTTTAGCAATCCGACTTAGACAAAAACACAATAGGACGTTCTACGATCATGCTTATATCTTGCCAAAAAGTTAACAGACATAAAGGACAAACACCTAATTTTAAAAACTATAAAACTTATATACCAGTCCAGCGATTTGACCTCAAAGACCACAATACCTGATATACAAAACTTCCTTAAGCTCAGATTTTTCCATGTGGAAGGAGGGGGGCAGAGACATGTCATTGTCAGCAAAATCGAGTATATATTGCAACTTATTTAAAAAATAACAATTAAATAAGGATTAGGGAAGCTAAAATTGAACCTCTTAAAGACAATAAAAGCTGATGTCTCTGTAATTACCATATTCACTCTTATCACATTTTTTATTAAAGGGGATTAATCGAAGTTTTCCCAAAGTCACTAGGTACTTCCCCTTTTTCAATAATCATATTCATAATCTGCAGTAATTTATCTCTAACTTCCCAACCACCATAATTCGAAAACTCATTTACGATACTATCAGCAGATGGGGCCTTATTATTTTTAAATCCTTTTAGCACTGTCTCCATGTCATGCTCTTAAAAAAAATCTTCCTTCCCTTCAAACTTGTCAAAAAGTGTATCATTCTTTTCTACATCATTTCCTAAAAGTTTATCAGAGTTTAACACAGTCTCAAAATGTTCTTTCAGGCCCCCTTGACACTTTCTTTATCAGTAAAGAATATAAAAATGTTTTTTGAATAGCAACACAATTTCTCAATTTTTTCTCAAATTATCCTTAATTTATTCTTTATTGCATATTTCTATGGTAAACGATTCATGGATCCTATCAACCCGTTTTTAACTACAGGTACCAATACCCAAAAAGCAACAATTCCCACCAGAAAGTAGAAGGTACGCGTAAGGTTATTTTTTTTTACTTCTTTGGTAAAAATATAAAATTCTTTTAAGGATAGCAACAGAATTTCTTTTTTTTCTCTCTCAAATTATCCTTAATTTGTTCTTCATTGCATATTTCTGTAGCAAATGACTGATGAATCAGATCAACCCCGTTTTAACTAGGGGCACCACATCCCAAAAAAGTAGGGCGTAGGCGAAAGTATTTTTGTTCAATTTTTTTGAAGGAAGGCACAAAAAAAGAACTAGGGGGAGGGCAATTTTAATACTTTTTTCGCCTTTTCAAAGAAAATACTCAACAAATATATTTTCTAAGATCTAGAGGGGAGGGGGAATCTAAGAGCAGCAGTTTCCCTCCTCTAATCGAGAGAGAGAAATTCATTTTCATTAAATATCAATATTCACAAAAAAAAACATATCAAAGAGACCTACCACGTGAAAATCTATACAGATTTGTTTGTGGCAGGACAAATCACATGTATTAGCACACATGTGAAGCACGTGCATTATTAGTATTGTAATCTTGTTACAATACTAATAATACAAACGAATGAAAATGAACCCTTCTAACATACCTATATCAACAGGAAGAGAAGATAAACGATTTCGATCAGAGTTCAAATTACTAAGATGGGTCAATTGTCCTAGAGATTCGGGTAACTCTGTTAAAAAATTCTCGGTCAAAATCAGCTCTTGAAGGTTTGAACAACTGCAATAGAGAACATTATGATTAACAATTGCAAATTTTGTGAACAGTTTAACATCAATTGTAATTAAAAACAATCATTTAATACATACATGGATGCATCAAGAATTGATCACAGACATGTGCACACCAACAATCATTTAATACATACATCAACAAAATCAACATAATACATACATCATCAACAAAATCGGCTCAGAAGAGGATAGATTCAGAAACGCGGTAGGGGCGGTAGAGATAAAAAGAGAAATCACTCAAAAAATTGTTGTGACAAAAACTTCGGTCTTTTTATTGGCTTAATGCTTCACACAAAAGAGCCAATCAAATTGTGCGTTATTGGATACATTATACATGGATACATCAACAAATTGGGCTCAGAAGAGGCTAGATTGAGAAATGTCCGCAGGGCGGTAGAGATAAAAAGAGAAATCACTTAAAAAATGTGACAAAAACTTCAGTCTTTTTATTGGCTTCACACAAAACAGCCAATCAAATTGTGTATTCTTTTTACTGGCTTAAAATAGCGCAAGGGATGACTACTAGGCAATTTCATGGATGCGGGGATGGTTTTAAAGAGGCAGGGTTGAATACTCTCCAAAAATAAAGAATAATACGTCTTAAAAATGAGCCAATAGAATTGAAGGAGTTTTATGCAATATAGGACAGTGAATTTTCTTTTTTTCTTGAATATATTTTAATCAATAATAATAAATAATAATAATAATAAATTTTCATCAAGTTATTTTAGAAAAGTAATGATGATGTTAATCTAAATTTAACTGATGTAGTTTGAATATAATTGATTGACATAATTTATTTAGTCGACTAATTTTTCATAATAGTAGATACCTATTACCTTTTAAAGTTTTATGTTATCTATATTAGCTTAAAGTACCGATGTGCTTGCTTTACTAAAATTTACTAATTAATGAAATTATTTTACTAATTTTGGCAATGGTAATTACCTCTTTAAGCTCTCCATATTACCTTAATGTACCGATAATTTTACTAATTAGTTAAATTCAGTGAATTTACCAATTAATAAAATCAGTTAAATAATATAGTAAATTTTGGTCATGATAGATTAGCTTTTTAAGTTTTTATGTTTCTTATATTAGCTTAACGTAAAGATGTTTTTGACTAATCAGTAAAATTAGTTTACTAGTTTTATAATTTTAGAATAATTAATTTTAATTATTTGGTTAAAAAGATTAGTTTTACGATTAATAAACCTAGAGAACTGGTAAATGTACGCAGGCACGACAAAAACATAATTCGCGCGAGTTATTATAATCATAAGATATTTAAGATTATTTGTATCGATATTGAATAGCTTTTAAATTTGAAGTACCTAGGACAGTGAAATTGAAATCTGCTTGTTCAACTGATTAAGTAGAAATTTACATAAAAATCATAAGAAAGTAGAGAATTCAATTTTTAATGATAAAGACTATGCATAATGATATGCAGCTATGCAGTTTTTGGCAGTAACTAGTACCGAGAAAAAGAAACGATGGTAAACAAATGGGCAAAAAAGAGATAAAAATAACTGTAAATCAACTGCTTAGAAAGATGAGGGTGAAGATTTTATTGCTTTATGAGTGACCATTAAAAACAATACAAGGTAAGACTTGACATTCTCTTCGTTGGGTCCAAACTTTTAAACAGCTATCTTTATATATTTTGAATATCAAATAACTTTTAATTTAAAACATAAATTTAATCTCAACAATATTTAAATTTAAAATATCAGATAACTTTTAAATTTAAAATACCTAGGACAATGAAATCGAAACAAGATTGTTGAAATAATTAAGAAGAAACTTACACAGCCGTAAGAACCTTAAGAAATTAGGAAAGTTTTTAGTAGCAAATCAGGAAAATCTCTGTTAGAAATTAGGAGATCAATTATAAATTAGGAAAGTCGGTAACTCAATTTATAATGATAAAGACCACCATATGCAGGTATATAGTTATTTGGCAATAGCAGGCACCAAATTAAACAAAAGAAATGGGGGTAGAAATCGACAAAAAAAACATTAAAAAAAAAGATAAAAACAATGAGCACCAGACTGGTTAAGAAGATGAAGGTTATAAGAAGAAAGTTATAAGTTATAAGAAGGTTATATGAAGGTTAAGAAGAAGAAGAAGAAGATGGACGCTCATTGCTTTCTCAGAGGCAGTTTAAAACAATCCAATATAAGACTTGACGTTTTCTTGCTGTGGCATGCTCTTAACTTCTAAGCAACATCCCCTATATATTCTGAACATCAATATTTCTCCTAAGTAGACTAAACCTATTCTTATTGACATAAAAACGCTGGCAATTTCTGACTGGCACTTTGTAAAAAAAAAAAAAAAAAAAAAAAAAAAAAAAAAAAAAAAAATCCATACATTTTGCCATGTGTCACTCTTGTTTTAACCTGGTTAGCCGTAAATTAAATCAACGCTGACTAAATCAAGAAACGGAAAAAAAATCATGGGAAATATATCATTTGGCCCATATATCAAACAGTTCAAAGTAAAAAACTGTAAGTAAGGAGCGACACGGCTCAATAGTAACTGAAACTCTAAAAAACGGAATGTTGATACCAGTAGATACATCAAAAGAATCGAATTTTTATGCTGATTTCAAATACATAGGTTTCATCAAGTTTAGTCTTACCCATCAAAAGTTACGAGCCTGGAAAAATAACCTTATTTTCAAAAAAAGGAGGAAACACTCCCTAAAAGGGATAGAATCTTGATGAAAATCAAACCATCAGATTCAGCGTAACAGAAAACCCTACTATAGATATTTCAAACTCCTATCTGCAAAAATGTGGAAGTTTGTATTTTTTGCCAGAAGAAAGATCACGGATGCGTGTTTATTTTTTATTTTATTTTTTTTTAGAGGTGATCGTATCGACCAAATGGTCCTAGAATATCGCGAGAGGGCTCATTCGAACGAAAAATAAAAGTTTTAGTGCCCATTTTAAGTGACCAAAAAAATTGGAGGGCCACTTGGCCCCCTCCCACGCTCTTCTTTCCCCAAAGTCACACAATCAAAATTTTGAGATAGCTATTTTGTTCAGAATAGTCGAAAATCTAATAAATATGTCTTTGAGGATGACTTAATCCCCCACAGTTCCCGGAAGAAGGACTGCAATTGCATGAACATTGTCCATTGTTTAAATATAGCATTGGTTATTGGGAAGTATATAGACATTTTCAGGATGGATTTTTGTTGGGGAGTGGTCGTAGGAGGGGGTTATGTGGGAGAATCTTTCCATGGAGGATGTTTTCTTGGGGGAACGGACATTTCTATGAAGGGGCTCCGGGTTTCCCACCATTATTTAAAAAACGATCAGAAATTAAATAAAAAAAACAAGTTTTTTCACCTGAAAGTAAGGAGCAACATTAAAACAAAATGAAGAGAAATTATTACGTATATGAGAGAGTTCAACCCCTTTTCAATACCTCGCCCTTTACGCAGAAGTTTCTTTAGTACTTTCAAAAGAGCTATCTATTCTAATTAAACGGCCTTTGTGATTCAGGGGTTTGTGATTCGAAAGAAATTCGAACTTTAGCGTAAAAAGCGAGGTATTGACTAGGGGGCGAAGCCCCTCATATACGTAACAACGTATACGTAATAAAAAAAAAACTATAAAAAAACAAGCGATACGGCTCAATAGTAATTGCAACTTTAAAAAACGGAATTTTGATGTCAATAATATATCAAAAGATTAGGCTCATAATGCTGATTCAGCATTATAATGAAAAAGCTTCTCATTGTTCCAACGAACATAGTGTTTCAGAAGCCGTTCGTAATGAATTGGGAGGAAATTCGTAAGTTACGTATATTTATTACTAATGAAAACGTTCGTAAATCAAATTAAAAGTTCTAGTGCCCTTTTTAAGGAACCAAAAAAATTGGAGGGCAACTAGGCACCCTCCCCTCCCTTTTTCTCAAATTCGTACAATCCAAATCTTGAGAAAGCCATTTAGCCAAAAAAAAAGTAAAATTAACATGCAAATTTCGTTTAATTATTCATATACGGTTAGCTAATTCCAAAACCTGCGTTAATTCAAAAAACGTTCAGAAATAAAATAGTTTTTTTTACAGAAAGTAAGGAGCGACATTAAAACTTAAAATGAACAGAACTTATTCCGTATATGAAGGGGGTTGCCTCCTCCTCAACACCTCGCTCTTTGCGCTAAAGTTTGAAGTGTCTCCCAATTCTTTAAGAAACACTATGTTCGTTTAATTGTAACAATAAGAAGCTTTTTTCAAAAGTACTAAAAACCTTAAGCGTAAAGAGCGAGATGTTGAGGAAGAGGCAACCCCCTTCATATACGTAATCATTTCTGTTCGTTTTAATTTTTAATGTTGCTCCTTATTTTCTGGTAAAAAAAAACTTGTTTTTTTAATTTAATGTACACATTAAGGGTTGGGTAAGGTGCAGTGCAAGGGTATTCATAACCTTTGTAAAATTTTACAAGCTTGGTAAACCTTATAGATATAAATATAACAGAGGGACAACGCTCGTCATGTAACAGGAAAAATCTTCCAGAAGAGAAACCTCCTGGAGCTGGCCTTTCAGGAAGGTTTATACGTGCAGTTTTAGCTTAAGATGGATTCGGAGTGAAAATGTTTTTCAACAACAAATAAACTTAGTGAAAACACAATGGTGGATGTTGATTTGCGATGTGAAGCAATGCACTGAAGTGAAGCTAATGGACAGCTCAAATCTTGCTAAAGGCCACCAGATTCTCAAGAATATATAAAATTACATAGGTTGTAAAACACTACACCCTCAGATTATTATTTCTTTTTATCAAACCCGTGAAATGAAATGACTGGCCAAGCTTCCCATCATATCCATCTTCTAACATAACAGTACTTCCCCATTTTTCCATGAGTGAATATTTCGAATTTTAGCAGGAAATCTTTTCGTAACGATCGTTATTAGGTCTTCTTGCCTTTTAAGAAAAAGCGCATCGGTTCATAAAAATTCACATTATCAACGTTTTATTTAGTCACGTTTTATTATTTATAAACTATTTAATAGGCCTTTATTCTTCATTAATATTGAACTAAAACAATATCGTTATACTAAAAGTCAAACATAGGTGCAAATAAACTGATCGAAAAAATGATTGATTTATCAAACAAACAAGGCCGTATCCAGGGGGGGGTGGGACGTTACCCGGTTTGAACCCCCCCCCCCCGAAATTTTTGACCGAGTAGAAAATAAGTCGAAAATTAGTAAAACCTAGGTAAAAATCAGTAAAATTAGTCAAAAACGGAGTAAAAATTAGTACCCCCCCCCCCCCCGAAAAAGTCAAAAATTAAGAATAGTGTTAAAAACATGCTCTTGATTAGTACTTACCTCAATGAATTGCCTCGTTTCGAATTGTTTTCTCCACTGGCCGCAGTCTCGTTTGTTTTTTTTTTTTTTTTTCACTGAGATTTTTCTCTTTGTTGGTTTGTTTTCTCTTCAGTTTAAATTTTTCGTATTTAATTCAGTCTCTTCGTTTCGTATTTAATTTTTTATTTTAGTTTTAAAGATCGCATTTTACTGTAAGTTTTATTATATATATATATATATATATATATATATATATATATATATATATATATATATATATATATATATATATATATATATATATATATATATATATATATATATATATATATATATATATATATATATATATATATATATATTTGTGTTCTTTGTTGTGAACTAGCCTTAGATAGAGCCGAAATATATTCATTTAAAGTTAAAATTTTCACTGTCTTGGATTAATTCCGCATTGTTTTACCTCTTATTAATTGTCTATTTTGCTTCATATTAAAAGTAGAATTTGAACATTAGAATTTAAACTATAAAGCTTAAAATTAAAACTAAAAAACATCTATATAGAACTTAAACATTAGTTCTCAATATCAAATTTAAACATTAATTTTACGAAACATCAATATAAAATTTAAAAATTCAAAATCCGAGAACCGTTTCATAGGATGCTATAGATTTTGAGATTTGAATATGCAGAAGATGGATGGAATAACTTGATAAAAAAAAGTTCGCGATGTTGCAGAAGATGTCTTAGGGATAGAAGTCAGAAACGCAGCTATGAATACTATCAGAAACGCTTAATGGTTAGAAGAACAGAGAAGGGATTGTACAATAAATTTCTGGGTGGTATACCATGCGAGAAAACTTGAAAATAAGGGAAGTAGACAAGACCGTACCGGGGGGAGGGGTGAAAGGGGGTTTGAACCACCCCCCACTCGAAATGTTTGTCCGACTCGTAAAAACGTAACAAAAATGAATATAAACAAAATTTTCATGCGTTTTTTTTATTTTATTCTTTATACCCCCCACCCCCGAAAAAAATCTTGGATACGGCCCTGGATGTAGAGAATACATTAAAGTATCAAATGAGTAAATGTGAAATAGGGGCCATTGATGAAATTAACGATGGTATGGAAGATGCAGCCAAACGGTCTGATACTAAGTAATTGAAAAGGCATGTTAAGAAATTGAGAGGGAATAGTTAGTCTGTACTCGTCCAAGTTAAAGATAGGAGGTCTGAAGAAAGATGAGAACGTGTGAATGTACAAAACCGTAATAAAGTAACAAACAACATAGAAAAGAATAAAATTCTGAATTAAAAAAAAATACTTTGCGAGGAGTTGCAAACACTACTAAAAGGATTGAAAAAAAAAACACAAGACCTGAATTGCCGGAAGCGTGGCAAATTGGTTTTTGAAAATGATTTTCGCAAAATTAGAGATAAACTACGAAATATTACGAATGTGATTTAAAATAAAAAATGACTAATTCTAATTCTACTTTGTATTTTAAAATTGCTGATGTAGATGCAATTTTCCGATCCATTTTTTTATTTATTAGCATTGAATAATTTAACATAAATTTACAATATATAAGTCATAACGCTCAAAAGCAAAGCTTGACAGCCAAATATTTAAATTTCAAATTAATAAAGGAGAAGAAAGAAAGGACACCAAAAGACCACATATAGACTGAAACAGATAAACGACAAAGCAAACTAGTTCACAACAAACTCAAGCAAATAGAGGGAGAGAGAGATAAAGGTGGAAAGAAGGAGAGGAAAAAAAACAGATGGACTCACTCTCCGATTCTGTCAGTGAGACTTGTCAATCTATTCTGATCTACTTTGAGAATGGTCAGCTTTTTCAGCATGTCAATTGATTCAGGCATAGAATCAAGAAAATTCTGCGACAAATGAAGATCCGTGAGGTTTTCAAGTAGACCTATTTCTTCTGGCAATGATTCCAGTCGATTCTCTGATACATCTAGGCAAATTAACTGCTTCAAACCACCAATTTCCTGCAAATTTAATCTAATATACTGTAAAAAGTACCATAATTTAATTAAAAGTAAAATGGTCACTTATGAATTTATTAATTTTACAGGATGTTCGAGGTCTTTCCTAATTAAGAATCAGACATATCCAGTGAAAACCCCGCACAACCATGGGACAACTAAAGAAACGACCTCTGTTGCATTCAGAAAACCAAAAGTAATGACAATCAGGAAAACGCTCAGATTCGGTATCGATAGACTCAGTCACATGGTTGCCACCCCTAGTGATTTATCACTATTTATAGGGATTTTTTTACATTGCCTAAAAAAAAAAAATATCACTAAATCAGCACATAAATCACTAGATTATTGAAGAAAATCACTAAATCAACCAACAAATCACTAAAATTTAGTGATATTCTCACCAGGTGGCAACCCTGCTCAGTCTCTAATAAAAGCGCAGAGCATAAACATAGCTTATAATTGCGGCAAATCTTAGCCACAGTTGAATGCTTTTGATTTTGAAATGTATTTTTTCGTGTATTGGCTGGAAGCTTCTTTGACCGGTTGAATGGCAACTTGATATCAAGTGTTGAAACATCACAGTATATTAAATAAGATTAAAGGGCGCACTGGCTGAATATAACGCAAGTCAAAAATATACTTAGTACGATTTTTTTTGCAGTGTCTATAAAGGATATACAAACAAGAATCGTGAGAAAATTTTCGACTAATTGTAGAAGAAAATAAAATTTAATATTTGTTACTATACTTTTAATAGCCTTCCCTATTATGTATACTTGTCACTCTCCTAATTATACATAGTATTTAAATCTTAACTGATTACAGAATACATCATATTCATTATATCTGAGCAAGGCGTATCCAGGATTTTTTCAGGATGGGGGGGGGATTAACATAAGAAAAAGCTTAAAAACCCAACAAAAATTTCTTAAACTGCATTTTTTGCGTTTTTAAGAGTCGGGCCAAAATGATAGGGGGAGAGAATCAATTTCCCTAACTCCCCCTTGATACGGCCTTTTATGTGAGCCATAAAAAAGATAAAACGTAGGGGAACGAAAAAAGACGAGAACGAATAAATTATAGTCAGTGAAAAGAAAAAAAACTGAATTATTATGGCCGAGAACTCCACTTTATCGTCCCCGGTGCAGCAATATGGTGAAACGAAAAAAAAAGGATAAAAATGCACCGGACAACATAAAAAGAGAAACTTTGAGAAGAAACTAGGACAGAATATGCTCTTTCTTTGATGATAGTTCAAAGGAAACTGAAGAAAGGCCTCCTTCTATTTTAGCTTCATTTTTAAGGTTGATCTTTTTACTTTCTCTGTCGGACTTTTATCCAATATATTTTTTCTTTTATTTCTTCACTGAATTTTTTTTCTCAGCCTCCAGTACAGGGATCGAGTATGGCAGTTATAGCTTCAAAAAAAAGTACAAACCAGGAAAACACTGAGTGTCAGTAGACCCAGTCTCTAAAACCTGGCAAAGTTTGAAATACTACTTGGCATATTTAAATGCTCTTTACTTTGATATGTACCTTTGTCGTAAAGTTTCTCTAGGAGATTCTGAATGTTAACTGAATGTTTTTCAGTTACATTACGGAAACTGAATTTTTTCCATAACGTAGTCGTAAGCAATGCCGAATAGGCTGGAACTCTTCATCTACATATAAATGTACGTTACGCAAGTTTAGATTTCTTTATGGAAAAGACAACGTAGAAACAACAAAATGGCATTTCTGGATGAGAAATTAATAAATTTTGTGAGAGAGTTTCCACTAAATATTAGGTTTAAGACTGCACTAGCTTAATATAAAAAAGAAATATCAATTCAGATTAGAAGCAATATTAAGAGTATTTAAATGTCAAAGAACGAGGAGCAGACAAAAATAAGGTGCAGTTTTTGAAGAGAAAACCATGCTTCATAGTAATGTCCTTTCTCTCTTTACCACTTTGATTTTGACACAGACAAAACGTATGTAATACAGACAGGCAACAGAAATAATTCTATATTACTAATGAACTTTGTGCTTGTGTTCGTCTATCCTCAGTTTCTTAGACCTCTAGCGGGCTTCATTACACATCAAAAAGTTCGTGGTAACGAACTGTAAGTAAGGAGCGACCCAGCTCAATAATAACCGAAACTCTAAAAAACGGAATTTTGATCAGATTTTAATGCTGATTTCAAATATATAAGTTTCATCAAGTTTACGCTAAAGTTTGACTCTTTCTCACAACTCTATTTTTTTTAACAAAATAAAAAACTTTAGCGTAAAGAGCGAGACGTGGAGGAAGGGACAGCCCCTTCCATATACGGAATAATTTCTGTTCGTTTTAAGCTTTAATGTCGCTCCTTACTTTCAGTTAAAAAAACTTGTTTTTTTTTACTTAACGGCGTAAAGGAACCAGGACTTGGAAGCTTCTCTAGGCCATTCAACGGCAACTGAATGTTAAAAATTGATGTTCCACCGCATAATAAGTGTTCAGACTTACTTACTTACTCTTCGCATGCTGAACAATGGTGTGCGTGGTGCCGGTTTAAGACTGTGCTATTTAAAAATAAGAAAATAATTTTCTTCGTGCATTTCGCGACCTGAGAGCGAAAGCTGCTCAAACACTCATTCCCGAAAAAGAATTGAAATTTAAAATCAAAATACTAATTAAACATTTTGAGCCTTTCTATTTTTGAGCGCTCCACAGTCCAGTTTATAAAACTATATAATCTAATTGTTTGGAGGTCAATAGTGAATAATAAAAAAAAGGTGGACAGGATAAATTCCCTTGCAGAACAAATTTCCTTGTAGGATAAATTTCCTCGCAGGATAAATTCGCTCTCAGGAACGGTGCAGATGTATCAATATGGATAAAACTAGATTTTAATTTCTTATACAAAAGGATAAACTAAGTATTTCCAATTGCAGCGCCAAAGCATAAAACCCTGTATTAAGGAGGAGGGGGGATGTATTGGTGATTTGAAAAGTTCTCACTTTTATATAAGCAATACTGCCATATAGCTTTTATTTTCCCCAAAGTAGAGGTTATCTGTGATTCAAACAACGCCAACTTAAAAAAACAAAAAAAAAACAGGAAAACCAATCGAAATCTGTAAAAGGATGTAAAACTTGTAAATTTTGAAAAGAAACTTAAAAACTTAAATAATATAAAATTTGAGCCTTTCATCAAGCTACAAAAATAGATTTAAACGTTCCCACCAGGAATTTAAAAATTTATATTTATAATACGAGCTACTTGGAAATATTGCCCGTCACTTTCGGGAGAAATGAATTAGATTCTGAAGAACACCTCATAAAACAGAAAATAGAAAGAATACAAAAATGGGAGTTAAGCTTGCCAGCGGCAAGCAGACCACTAATAAGGCTCCTGGTGCAATAGGAGCTTGTCAGTGAGAATTGCATTATAGTTTCGCCAGGGAGTCTAACGTCAGATACACAAGACTGAGCGACTATCTTTCAACTTTAGTTTTTATGATCGGTCAATAAATTAATCATCAATACTCCGTGACACATTGAACTATCTCACGAAGGCACGCAGCAACAGTTTTTCCTAGTATATCATCTGCTGATATTCACGGGAGATCCCTTCCCTTAATTTGTGTAAAATAGAATAATTCTTGTTTTAATTATGTAATTAACTCAAATGTCTGTAAACTGAACATGCTCCGTTTATGTGACTAGTTTGTCCTCCAAAAATATCCCCCCCCCTTGTGGAAAATTTAAAACAGCAAAACATTAAATTTTATATTATCATAGGCAGCCCGATTGTTTTGATTTGTATTTTTTATATTGATATTATTTTGCATGTGTTTTGTTTTTGTATGTCTTTACTTTTTATTTTCTTTTGTTACTCCACTTTTTTATAATTGTTAGTGGGTCAAAAATAAATTAATTAATTAATTAATAGCGCTGCCTAAGTAAAGAACGATGTTGGCAAAATGTATTACAATTTTTTTGTTTTCTTCTTTTTCCATACCAGGGCACTTCGTATCGAAGGAGATGTCGTAGAAAATTCGAAAAGGGCTCATTCGATTGGAAATTGAAGTGGCTTGTGCCCTTGTTAATAGTCGAAAGTGATTAGAAGGCAGCTAACACCCCTTCCACGCCCATCATTTCCCCAAACACATCCAATCAGAATTTTGAGATAGCCATTTTGTTCAGCGTAGTTGATTTCCAGATAGAAAATGTTTTTGAGGTCACACCCACACAACCCTCAGGGCAAGGGTTATAAGTTATGGCCTGTGGGGGTTGGAGGACAACTAACCAACTAATTTTTATCCATTTGTCCAACGTAGTTGAAATTCCTGGAAATTAGATCTTTTAGGATGAGAACTCCCTCAGAGCCCTCAGCACAAGGGTTGTAAGTTATGCCCTGGGGGAGTATAAGGTTTATATAGAAAGTTGTTGTAGAGATTTCAAAAAGTGCTCATTTGATTGGAAATTGAAAGGGCTAGTGCCCTTTTAATAGTGGAAAGTGATTGAAAAAAAATATAAATGTTTTTACTTTGATAACTTCAATAAATCAAATAATATTAACATTTTTATAACTAAATATAAGTATATGTATATTAAACTGACAATGCACATTTATTTGTATTTTTTTAGTTAAATGCAAATTATGTTCTGGCCTTGGAAGGAATAGGGGTTTTGAGCCCTACTCATGTTAACTTCTGCTCGTTTTGAGTTTGACTCGGTTATTTATTGTAACTTCTGTTCTTTTTGGGTTTCATTTATTTATCGATGCTGGTTTGTGGTGGTAGTTTCACGCTTGGTAGATTATTTGATTTTATTTTTGTTCATTTTTGGTTTCATGGAGTTCTTTACTTTTCTTTGAAAAAATTATTTTGTGGAAAAAGTTTTTTTAATTAATAATATAAATTGCCACTTTTCTGACTTAAGGAAAAAATCTTCAACCTCCTTCCCTCTCTTCGGGTATTTTTTGCAGGTGTTCCTCTCCCTGGAAAAGTTTTAGCAATCATCATTGGTTGCAACCACACAGTCACTGATAGGGTAAAATTCTACAATTAACAAAAAAAGCAGTAATTAACATTAAATTATTGTTCAACTACAAGTGATCAGCAAACAAAGGTAAAAAACAAAGTCAAAAGATTGAAAAACCAGATCAACCAAAATGCAACTCTAAGCTGGCTCCGATACGAGTGTTATCAAACAAGTTGTGGTAATGCACTACAAGCAAGGAACAACTCGGCCCAATAGTAACCGAAACTCTCAAAAACGGAAATTAGATATCAATAGATGCATTAGAAGAATCAGCTTATTATGCTGATTCCAAATATATAAGATTCATCAAGTTTAGTGATACCCATCAAAAGTAACAAGTCTGAGACAATTTGCCTGATTTTTTCCCTGAAACAGGGGGAAAACACCCCCTAAAATTCAAGAAATCTTGATGAAAATCATACAATCAGATTCGGCGTACTCGAGAGCCATACTGTAGAAGTTTCAAGCTCGTATATACAAAATGTCAAATTTTGCTAGTTTTGCCAGACAGATCACGGATGCATCTTTATTTGTTTTTTCTAGGGTGATCATACTGAAATATTGGTGCTAGAAGATCGGGAGAGGGGGTATTCGAACGTAAATTAAAATTTCTAGTGCCCTTTTTAAGCGGCAAAAATTATTGGAAAGCAATTGCCCCCCCCCCTCCCACGACCAATTATTTCTCATAGTTATCTGATCAAATTTTGAGATAACCATTGTTCAGTATAGTTAAAAAATCAAATAACTATGTCTTTAGGGGTAAAATGACCCCCACAGTCGGTGGGGAGAGGCCTGTAAATTATGAAATTTGCCCATTGTTTACGTATAGTATTTGTTATTAGGAAGTATGCGGACATTTTTCGGGGGGGGGGGGTGCTTGGAGTGGATTTCTATTGGAGGAATCTTCCTTGGTGAGGGAAATTTCCAGGGGGGGGGGTGAATTTTCCATGGAGAACTTTACACTGGGGGGATTTGACAAAATTCCTATACGAAATTATTTTTGATTGTCTTGCATTCTCTTAGCCAACTCAATTTTGCATGAGGAGTCCGGAGGAAATATCCGGGGGCTGTTGTCCGTGTGTTTTGATTTCCGAAAAAAAAAAATTTCACGGAAGGGGAGATTTCCGGAGTGATCGAGAAACCGATTAGAGATTATAGTTTTTTTCTTCAAATGAAAGTATGCTTAGGATAATTTTTCAGACTGAATCGTCCGCAAGAAATTTTACGGGGAGGGGGGATGGAAATGTCTGGAGGAAACTTGATGGGGTAGTGTGTTTTATGTTGGATAATATTTTCACGGAGGAGTTCCCCGTGAGGGGGGGGGATATATTTCACGGAGGGTGAGCCAGATTTACATACATTATTTGAAAAACGAACAGAAACTAAATTAAAAAAAAAAAGTTTTTTTACTAAAAATAAGAAGGAACAGTAAAACCCAAAACGAACAGAAATTATTCCATATATAAAGGGTTGCCTCCTCCTCAATAATTTGCTCTTTACGCTGAAATTTGACTGTATGTCCCAATTTTTGAGAACGCCTACTAAAACACAGGGGCCGTTTAATTAGAATAAGAAGCTTTTTTAAAAGTACTAACGGCTTTAGCGTAAAGAGCAAGGTATTGAGGAGGGCACCCTTTCATATATGGAATTATTTTTGCTCGTTTTGAATTTTAATGTTGCTTCTTACTTTCAGTTAAGAAAAACTTTTTTTTTTTTTTTATTTATTCTTAAAAGAAAGAATAGGAACTTTTGCAACGTGATGGTAATGTTTAAACGTCATTTATTATTTTAGATATTAGTGTCAACTAAACATCCATGTTATGACTAACAATCCTTAATGACATACTTAACCACCAGCTCCAATATTTTTAGTACGTTGATAGTTTAGATTCGCACAGCTATGTCAGCTCTTTTTTCACCATAATCATCATTTGCAGCATAAAGAAGCGCAATGTAGCAGAAGTGTCCCTTGCGTGGCGGAAGATGTACACAAGGCGACGATAGTGAGAAACCCCTCATAATACAATACACGACTGAATTTACACATACCTACACCTTGGTGGAGATTTATCCGAAAAACTTCTAATAGGAAGATAAAAATAGTAAATACTTTTTACCTATTTTGACACTACTCCCCAGGAACGAATAAGGGGTGCACATATGAATGTACAGAGATCAAATTCGGCACTATCTGGGTAAACTATTCTTCACAGCTACCGTGGTAGCAGCTAAACTCTTCTACTGTTGTGTGGCGTGTTCACAGGGTTCTGAAGCATTAGCATAATCATAAAAACCTTTGAAGGTATACTTTATATCAAGTACTAGCTTATTGATGGACACATAGCTGATATATGTGTACACTCGCTAAATTGTGTGGAGGGGTAGATGTATTCACCAACCCTACGTAGATTTCGAAAAATACTTTTTTTGGGTATTTTCACTGGAAAATACCTTTGGATGTTTTCATTTAACAAAAAAAAAACAAATTGCTGCCACTTCAAGATTAAAAAAAATATACATAGGCCTATTGCTTCCTCCACCCCCCCCCCCCAAATTTTGTAAATTGGTGTCACAGTCTGTATATAATACTTGTACTTCGTGCTTATTTAATTATGCGAAGTAATTTAAAACGCAATGAATAATAGAGATATTGTTTTTTCTAGATTTTTCTTTGTTTATCTCGATGTCATCGTAACAGAAAAATCTTTGCTAAAAGCTACTAATATCATTCTTTTTTTGAGAAGCTAACAGATAAGCTGCTTAATTTTTTTTAGGCCTTATCATATTCTTTCAGGCTCAGGGTAAAGTCGTGATCACTGTTATTGCGAATTTCTCTTTTTCGTTAGTTCTAATTTTGCCACCATTTTTGCAACTTTGCCTATTTTCTCACTACGCTATTTTTCACAATTTTGCAGTGGGTTAAAAAGAAATCAATAATGGATAATATTATTATATTATTAGACACGCAAGATCAAAAACATCCCTACGTTCAAACAGATGAGTTTTCGCCCGAAAACGGCCGTTTTCGTTTTCATAATATTTGATATTTTTGATATTAATTTGATTGTTTTTTATTTTGCTGAAAACTGTTAAATAGGTTGTTCTTTTTAAGATTCGAAAGTGGTTGGAGTGCAGCAGCCCCCCTCGCACGCCCTTTTGCGCTTTCTTTTTTCTTTTCTCCTCGCTTACTTTTTATTCATTTTATTAATTCATTTCAGCTTTATTTTATACTTTTTCTGTATTAGCACAAATATCCATCTATACATATCAATTTCGGGCAACATTACGAGTAGCAGTTATAATGAAAGGAGTAGCAATTAAAACCCTCGATATGTATATATACATACATATACATATGATGTATATATCATGGTTTTTTTAAGGGTGTATAGCCTAAACAAGTTTGCATCTAGTAGTTGATTTATTTATTTGTTTGATTTAAATAAAAACCCTTATCAGTTATGTATATATACATATGTATATACATGTGTTTTTCAGTTCTTTTTTGCGCCATTCCACTATTTATATATATATTGTACAGTAGGTTAATTCTACAGTTTTACTTTTTGTTTACTTTTTTTACAGTTTTACAGTTTACTTTTTACTGTTTTACTTTTTACAGTTTTTACTTTTTACATCTACATTAGATTTTACATTTACAGTTTTTACTTTTTATTTTACTGGTTCTCAGGATAAGTTAAACTGTGCATTTATCTTCAAAGGAGTTATCTCTCGCTAGTTATGTTTGCGGAAGATTTATTGAAAACAATCCAAAGATGGATTTTTATGCAAATAATGCAATTATTTGCAAGAATTATGCAATAATGAATTATGAGTATATCAGAAAAATTCAAAGGTTTGAGTTTTAACACTGTTAAAACAGTTTTCCTACTATTTAACTGTGAAGATGTGTCATGACGACATGAAAATAAGTCTTTTTGTCAACTGGCGCCTGGACTACTGAAGATTTTGGTGTCTTATCTGTGATTACAGATAAGACAACAAAATCCGTATTTTGCCGTATTGCCGTACTTTGGAAGACACCAAAATTCGTACTTTGCCGTATTTCCATACGCACGGCAATACGTATTGCCGTACTTTGGAAGTTTTATTAAGATGTGTTTCATTTATTTGTTTTGTCTTTTGTTCTTTTCACTTTTATTTGTATTGTTTTTTGTCTTCTTCTATAGATTATTAACTAAGTTTTTTTTTCGTTGATGAAGGCTCCCGGATGTGGAGTCGAAATATTCAGTTTCTTATTAATTAATGTTTTGCTGTGGTTTTTTTTTTTAGTACGTTTTAATACGCTTGTCATTGCTTTGTTCAAATTCAACCCATTTTTTTTTGCCTCTTACACTTTCTTAACACTTTACTATATTTACTACTTTATTATATTAATTATTTTATTATAATAGTATCTTATTTTATTATTATAATAGATATTATTACTATTTTATGGTATAGTTTTGAGTGAGCGATTCTTTTTTTTTACTATTTGTATTTTATTTCATTGAAGCCAAAATATTCACAGAATTTTAATAACTGTCTTCAGAAAAAATTCTTATTAGCTATATTAATATAAAAAGGCAGGGTGGTCTTCATCATTGATTATTAAACTATCGTCCTTGATTTTCTGAAGAAATCAAGAATTTTGCTAAATTTCAGCTTATTTTGGAAAATTTTACAGAATGAAAAAAAAATGGGGGGGGCGATCATCAATGACTTCATCATTGATGATTAAACACCCCATCGTCCTACTTGGAAATCCCAAGGAATAATAACATAAAAGAACATTTTTTAAATAAGGACGAGAAAAACAAAACACAAACAAAAACAAAGAAAAAAAAAACATAAACAAAGACAAAGAAAAAAAATAAACAAAAACAAACATAAACATAAACAAAGAAACTCGTCGCGTGCACGCTTTGCATGTTGAAAGCTGTCATCTTTCAAGAAGAAAAAATAAAACTAATTTTAGCTTTTGGTCTGTTAATCAAGATTGTAAATAAAATTTAATCAGACATTCTATGACAGAAGTAACAAAAAAAAGAAAAAAAAAGAAATGTATTGAACTTACTGTTTCATAAAAAAAAATTCAAAGATTTTAATTTTTGTTGTTTCGAAATTATAAAGTTTCTAAGGCACTACCATGCTTTGTCAGTGTTGCCGTGTTGAACAGTGAAAACAAATTACTGAAATATTAGCAATTAATAAATTTCCAAAAAAAATAAGATCTTCATAGCAATGCAATATGTCCTTAAACTGTTTTGTACCATGTTTTAGATTATTTTTCGTTGATTTTTCACTTAAGAATCTTTTTTCTTAGTTTTAAATTTGACACCTGCTAACGCCAAAAACTGTATAACTTGTACATCGAGGTCTTTTCAGTGAAAATTATTTTCTTGTCCCCGTATCTAGTATCCAGTATCTAGTACTTCAGAAAATTATTTTTATATAATAAAATAAAATATAAATATGTGCTTACATAGAGAAGTGCATATATAATAAAAATATGCGCTGCATATTTTTCTTTTAACTAGGAAAAAGGTTTGGATTTTGCATACAGAAACAAAACAGAGAGAGAAAAATAACGATAGCCAAGTCTTAGCTGAACCTTTGTGAAATGATGACCTTTTATGAAATGCTGAAGCTAAATTCTATCTTTCTTCTATTTCTTTCTTTTCATTCATATAAACAGTGTTTTTTTTTTCTATTTCACTGTGGGCGGCTATTGGTCATATACCAGACATATTCGTTAATGTATTATTTTAATCAGTGTCTTTAGAAAAAACTTCATTCCACAGAGCTTCTTATTTCTTGCAGGAGAGAAGAGTGAGAGAGAGAGAGAGAGAACAAGAGAGACGGATTATATTAAGGACATGCAACCTCAATTGAAGTTGAAAGCATACAGAAAACTTTAGAAAATGATTAAAGAGACGTTGAACAAACCTTAGGTAAACTGACGAGTTGATTATGATCAAGCCAAAGCTCAGTAAGAGAAGGTAGATCTCCAATGTTCGTTGGCTTTAAACAAGAAAAAAGGCAATTAGAAAAAGGGGACTTCATAACAATGTCCTCACACAAACACTTAAATCACAATCAAAAATTAAATATTAACAAAAAATAAATTAAATTAATTTAATTATCAAGTTACATTAGATTGTATTAATTAAACTAACTAATAAATGATTAATTTATAAATTAAAAATAAAATAATTTAAAAAATGAAATAATAAAATGATACCATAATAAACTATAATTGATAAAATAAATTAAATTAATTTAAATCACAACTAAAGATTTAATTACATAGCAAAATTAGAAGGAACACTGATTCTATAACCCACCATTGAAACTCTCAACTCAGAAGCTCATTTGAAACTCAAATGTACTCGTATCACTTACTTCGTCTTTCACAATCTATTTATACAAGGAGATATTGATAAAATTACCAGTTCAGTTCATTACAGTTCATTCAATAAAAAGTCAAATAAAATATAACATAAATCCAAGCAGTCGCCCAAAAACACATGAAAGAAATTCATATTGGGCGATCACCTATAGAATAAACACTTGAAAAACCAACAAAACTCTTAACAAGCAAACAAAACAAAAACAAAAAAAAAGGAAATAAAACAAGCAAATTATGACCAATCAATATCATGAAAATAAATATAAACATACAAAAAAGAATAATACTAACCAAAAAAACAAGAATTGAAAAAAAAATGAAATTAGACCCAAAAGGAAATTATTCATTTTAACCATAAATAACCAAGGTGATCCACCGCCCGATTGCTTCGTGGAAGGGTTCCAAACCTTAGGACCAAAAAGCCTGCTCTAGTTCCACTTTTCTATTCAGTGACTAGATTATCGGCATTGTGGATACTGTCGACTTCGAAGTCCGAATTCGGCTCTTTGTGGGCTTGTGATGGTGATTTTTTTTTTTTTTAAATAAATATCTTATCTTATCTCGTAGCAGTCCAACAAATCCACCTTCTCATCTTAGAGCCTTACACTTTTTAAATATTGCTCACCATAAAGCAATATGGAGTTCAAATTGATCGATTTTCATTCAGTTGGATAAGATAATTGAGGATATACAAATAAGTTATAACTAAACAATAAATAAAAAAGATTTTTTTTCTAGACTGCCAAATTCATTGTCAAATCTTTTAGTTCAAATCCACATTTTTTTTTATTTTAAAAAACATTTTTTTTTATTCCACTTTAATTTGCTATTCTATTGTTTATTTTAGAAATAAGTAAATAAATTAATAGATAGGCAGATCTCACTTATTAAAATCGTATCCGTTTATTTTCATTCTTTTATCACTACCGTTATATGTACCCTATTTTTCTTGACCCCATACAGCTCTTCAATCTTTATAACGCTTTCAGCAACTCCTTCTTGAAAAATAAGTCCCTCCAAATGATCAGGATTTCCCCCACTATCACCTTCATCATCCCTACTTTCTTAAGAAAATTCTCAAAAATAATTTAAGAAAATTCTCAAAACTTCCCATTAGTTTATCCGTAATGCTCTTTTTATCACTAATCAAAGCGTCATTCCTATCTTAAGTTAAAAAAAACAAGTTTTTTTAACTGAAAGTAAGGAGCAACATTAGAACTTAAAACGAACAGAAATTATTTCGTATATGAAAGGGACTGTCCCCTCCTCCACGCCTCGCTCTTTACGCTAAAGTTTGACTCTGTATCACAACTTTGTTTTTTAAAACAATAAAAACTCTAGCGTAAAGAACGAGGCATTGAGGAGGGAACAGTCCCTTTCATATACGGAATAATTTCTGTTCGTTTTAAGTATTAACGTATCTCTTAACTTTCAGTTAAAAAACATTGTTTTTTTTTATTTAATTTCAGAACGTTTTTAGATTAATGTAGGTTCTGATTTTGGCTCACTGTAGATGCATAATTAAAACGAAATTTGCATATTAATTTTACTTTTTTTTGCTAAATGGCTTTCTCGAAAGTTGTTTAGTTTTATTTACGAATGTTTTTATTAGTAATAAATATATGTAACTTACGAATTAACTTACGTAACGAACTTCTATATTCGTATATTTTTATTACGTTTATTAGGGGGGTTCGGCCCCCTAATCAATACCTCACCCTTTACGCTACTAAAGACCCCTTAATCACAAAGGCCGTTAATTAGAATAAATAGCTCTTATGAAAGTACTAAAAAAAATTTACCGTAAAGAGCAAGGTATTGACTAGAGGGCGAACCCAATCATATACGTAACAGTTTCTGTTCGTTTTAAGTTTTGATGTTGACAATTTTTCAGTTGAAAGGTTTTTCAGTTGAAAACTTGTTTGTTTTTTTATTTAATTTCTGATCGTTTTTTTAAATAATGCTGGGAAATTCGGCGCCCCGTTCATAGCAATGTCCCTTCCCCCATGAAAACTTCCTTCATGGAAAAATTCTTCCATATATTCCCCCCACCTACCAGAAAAAATCCCCCCTGAAAACGTCTGTATACTTCCCAATAACCAATACTATATGTAATCACTTGGTGAAGTTCATAACATACAACCCTTCACCCCGGGGACAGTGGGGGATTAAGTCATTCTCAAAGACATAGTTATTATATTTTTCGACCATGCTGAACAAAAGGGCTACCTCAAAATTTTGATCGGGTGACTGGGAAAAACGAGCGTGGGAGGGGGCCTAGTTGCCCTCTACTTTTTTGTCACTTAAAAAGAGCCCTAGAACTTTTAATTTCTGTTTGAATGAGCTCTCTCGCGATATTCTAGGACCACTGGGTCGATACAATCACCCCTGGAAAAAAAATTTATTAAAATAAACACGCCTCCGTGATCTTTCTTCTGGCAAAAAATAAAAAATTCCACATTTTATGCAAATAGGAGCTCTGATACGCTGAATCTGATGGTGTAATTTTTATTAAGGTTCTGTGACTTTTAGGGGGTTTTTCTCCCTTTTTTCAAAAATAAGGAAAATATTCTCAGGCGCGTAACTTTTGATGGGTATGACTAAACTTGATGAAACTTAAATATTTGAAATCAGCATAAACATCAGATTCTTTTGATGCATCTATTGGTATCAAAATCACTTTTTTTCAGAGTGTCGGTTACTATTGAGCCGAATCGCTCCTTACTTACAGTTT
Source organism: Artemia sp. Qi Xiang Cuo (assembly GCF_049724085.1). Taxonomy (NCBI): domain Eukaryota; kingdom Metazoa; phylum Arthropoda; class Branchiopoda; order Anostraca; family Artemiidae; genus Artemia; species Artemia sp. Qi Xiang Cuo. Next base: position 6,675,848 of record NC_142806.1, read on the forward strand.
GTCAACACGAACTGTTTGATTGACTCTAAACAAGACTAAATATTTACCCTGGGTTTCCTAAAACGAGGGACGTATCAAGGGTTGGTTATCGGTTTTAACATACTCCGCCTTTTCACAAATATTTTTCCAGCTCATAAATTGATCGTAAAAATATCCGTAAACACACTACTAATTTAGAAATCTAAAACATTATTTGTGAGACTCAGAAATTGGTATGAAAATTCAGGTGAAAAAATCTCCACCCCCCCCCCCCCGCGAACAAAAATTATTTTGATCCCCACTCTCCAGCCAAGACTCCTTTGCCCCCCCCCCCCACACACACACACATACAAACAAAAAGACACCATCCTGGATATGGTCCAGTCTAATATACCCATACCCCTTTTGGCTGCGTCTTCTGTATCCTCAACGGTTTTATCTAAAGCCCCGCTTCGGGATTTCCTTAATTTATACTTTGCCTTCTCTACTTACTGATTATGCTCTCATATCTCCGCAACTTTATCATGGTTTAACACACCTCTCCAAAAAAGAGATAGCAGAAATAATATATTATTGATTTTAGACTTCGCAGATTAAACTGATTAAACTGATTAAATTTCGCAGAGAAGAAGCTCATCATCCATCAAATAACTTTGAATAATAATAATTCAACAGATCATATTTCTTATACGGTAAAAAATTATATACGAATAATAAATAAGAAGATAATATATACATCTGACATATATATCTATATATATATATATATATATATATATATATATATATATATATATATATATATATCTATATATATATATATATATCTTTTACCAGGGATTCAAATTCATTGTCTCCTAAATCCAATCGTTCCAGTTTTGTGAGTTGAGAAAAACTTTCAGGCAAAGACTTGAGCATGTTTTCCCTCAGTTCAATGGACACGAGGTTATTCAAACTTCCAAAGTCTGGAGGTAACTGAACGAGTGACATATCATTTAAACCTAAAACGGTCAAATTTCGCAACTGTGGAAATCCCTGAGGCAACCTGAAAAAATACAATTTATAAATAAATAATCGAAAATAAATAAAATTTAGAAAGTCAGGCTAGAAAAAAACCATACGACTAAGAATAGCAAATTGGTAGCAAAAATACATGTAAAAATACTATTTCCAGCTTCAGCATATGAAACCCTATTGTAGAGGTTTCAAGCTCCTATCTACAAGAATAAAGAATTTTGTATTTTTTGCAAGATAAACAATAGGGCGGTCCTTAGCAAAGTGGAAAAAAATAGTCTTTTTTTATGGGACACGTTCTGAAATGATTCCATTCTGATTATAATTGAATAATAAACAAACATTTAAGCATTATTTTCAATTTCAGAGGTCCCTACCATGGCTATTAGGAATGTATAAGCGAACTTTGATAAAAAAAAACAAAAAACACACAATAATACCGCTTAATTAAATAATATCAAACATGACTGTTGAGTTGCTGTACACAAAACATAAAATAAGTGATTGGCAATAGTGTCCAGCAATAGTAATAGTGTCCAGTCAGTTCAATTGTTAAACTACACAGTTCACATATGGGCTTCAGACTGGTCCATCAGTGTCTTTTTGGCTCGATCACTGTAACGCTGTCGGTAATCCTTGGTAACTAGCAACAGGAACTGTTTCTGTTCTTTAGATGTTGTGTGCAGTTTTTTTAGTCATCCATCAGTACAACACCACGTTTGGCAGTGTCATTGATTACCCTCATGTTGTGCACTATATTTTGAACTGTCTGGTAGTCTTTGTCAACTGAAAACAAATCAATGTTCTTAGTTAGGAATGATGAAGGCAGTCCGGTAATGCTGAAGAATCTTTTGGTATTCTGCGTGACAAAGTTTTCTAACTTCTTCTCCCCTAGTGTCAACGGGTCCATTGTTATTCTCTTCAGAGGGGGCTCTGCTCCTGATGTTTGCAGAGCCGTAACCATATGATGTTTGGTGTCATTTGATACGTAATTGTCAAAGAAGGCGAGGGCCGCCAATTCCTCTGATAAGTACCATAGGTGTATTACTATTTTGTTCATGGCAGTTTTTGATATCGATCCTGGTATCTTCTTGTAGCTGTAGATGTCCTTGAGAAGTTAGAGGTAAATGCAGGGGACTGATGGTGCTGACAATGCCTGAAACCATGCTTTCACGTAGATGATCACAGTGAATTGACAAATATCAGTAAGAGCCTTTTCTTACTTTTTCGTGAGTTTGAACCGACTTCTGAACATCCAGATCTTTAGCGCATAGATGGCCATTGCCATCCACCTTGCTTGATGCAGCCCAGCTGGAGCTCTGAACAAGATTCCCTTAGATGGTGTGCCATCAAAGAATATGATTGTCAAATCTAAAAGTTCACGGTAATCATCACAGGGTTGATATTCAAGTGTCTGCATCTCAGCAAATGCTATGATATCTATGCCAACATCTGAAACAACTGTAAACACGCACTTGTCTGATGAAGCAGTCTGAAATTCTGCTCTGTCGATAAACTGCCAGGTGTTCTTAAACCGGTTGAAAATTGTTATCTCTGGGCCTTTGCTAGGACCAAGGCAATCAAGAACCACTGCTGGTAGGACTATTTCTAATATATGATGTCGACAAGCAAACCAAAGCATGTCCTTGTCAAGTTTTTGTTCCAGAAGGATACAAGCACCATTTCTTGGACCGGAATTGAAAGATATGGTGTCAAAACACATGTACTTTACATTATCTGTAATGTTCCAAGCCACAGCTGCTTCACAAACTGCTGCCGCAGAAGCTTGGTCAGTTCCCGAGGCTAGCTTTTTTCGGCTATTATCTGGCACTGCTTCATCCTGTCTCTGTGAATTGAGGAGCAATTGACATTGAATTCAGCAGGATCATGACCAAGGTGTTGCAGAGTCGGAACAAAAAGTAATGCAGCGCTTCTGTCACTAACTGTAGACACATCCAGACAGGCTGAAATTTTGTCATCCAATATGCTTACTCGTCCTCTTTTTTGAAGTTTTCCTGAAGTTGACGGTTTTATATCTTCTGTTTCGGGGTCATTAATTTCTTGACCTTCTTTGCTGTCAGTGTTGCTGTCAGATGATGATTCCAGTGTAACTCTCTTTCCTCTTGTTTTTCTTTCTTGCATCTCCTTCTCAATTCTTATGTCATGGTACTCTTTCCTTTTCTGAGATGATACTCTTTTTCTTTCTAAAACCTTGTTAACATTGCCCATCTTCCCACGGCGTCCTGGTTCCCGCTGTGCTAACAGAAACTCACATTCTTCTTGAATACGTATCATCTCCATTGCGTTAGTGTGGGCAATGTCAAACAAAATGTCCAGGCCCACTTTCCACTCTTCTGCCTTCTTTTTCATTGTCTCAGAACGCTTAGCTTTATTCTCTTTATTTCTCTCCAGGTTGTCATACTCCTTAAAGAGACAATGAATTTTGTTTACCACATGTTTCTTGAGCCTTGTTGGAATGTATGCCTTTGCTCAAACTGCAAGAGCATCATTGGCTGTGGAATGTGCCGCTTCACAGACTGTTTTGTTCGTCACTTGCTTGTAGTCATAGAATAGCGCCATGACCTCCTTCTTCAACGGTAGTTTTGTTGAAATCAGAGTGTCTGACATTTGCCCGATGAGCCATATGTCTTTTTCACTTCTTGTAGTTGGTTTTAATATTGCATAAGTACTGTCACCTGTACAAACCATGCAGTCCATGCTGTCACTCCTTGCTGTGTCAGTGTCAGTGTGTCTGCTCCAAAGTATCAGATTAATAAGACTACCTGTATCAGTGTGAAGCATAATTAATATATTGTAGTTCATAAAACTAATAAAACTTGAAATTTGCATTTTCACACACATTACATACAACAAAAATGACGTCTTGTGTTGAAATGCATTGTAGGAAGCCTACAGATAAATAAGTAAATAAGTCCAGCAGTTCAGAAAACTACCATAGCTGTACTATAGTGTAGTGTTGACTGTCGAAAAGTTGAAAACGGTGCAAGACATGCAGCAATGAGCAATGAGCATGCAGTAACCAAAAATTTTAGCCTCTGGTAGGGACCTCTTAATGTAAATATATTAGGCTCTTTTTTGGGATTCTGTGGTATTTTAACAATAGAAACAAGATTAGGGGGTGCCTGCTGAAGAAATCCTACTTTGAATAATAAGGACCGCCCTAATAAACAATCACGGATGCGTACTTATTTGTTTTTCAACATGGGTGATCGTATCGAACCAATTGTACAAGATCATTAGAGGGCCCATTCGAACTGAAATCGAGAATTCTGGTGTCCGTTTTCAACACAGTTTATAGAATTAGCAGTATGATCATACCCTATCTCACCCATTATAAAAAACCCGGACCAAGGTGCGATTGCTCCAGAGAACGTTTTTGCAGATAGAAACATAAGCGACATTAGATCTTTTCACGGGTAGACAAGTCAGATTTCTCTTGGACACGAAACAAGTGGAAACCCGCAATTACAAATAATGCACTTTGTAACCATTTCTCATTGATTGACGGAAACAGACTAACCCGCTAATGCAGAAATAAGTTGGAGGAGCTTTTTGTTCGTACCGAGAATGAAGACCCGAAATGATCTGCGATAAACCTACTGGATAATTCTATAAACTGTGGTTTTCAACTAACCGAAAAGATTGGGGGGCAACTAGACCTCCTCCCATACCCTTTTCAAAGACATCCGATCAAAATTTTGAGATAGCCATTTGATTCAGCATAGTTGAAAAGCCCAATAACTAGGCTTTTGTGGTTGATACAACCCCCCATAGTTCCTGGGGAAAGGTCTGTAAGTTACGCAATTTGCTCATTGTTCACAAATAGTATTTGTTGTTGGGAAATATGCATAAAAAATTTTTTAATTGGAATTTTCTACGGGAAGGGTTGATTTTTTCAAAGGGAAAACTCAGTGGCGAGAAATAACTGGCGGAATTTTTCAGGGAATATTTTACAGGGGGAGAATGTGATTTCTTGGCATGACTTGAAAAACGGTCAGAAATGAAATATAAGAAACAAATTTTTTCAGCTGAAAATTATGAGCAACATTAAAACTTAAAACGAACAAAAACTGTTTCGCGTATGAGGGGGGCTGTCCCTTTCTCGACCCTCACTCTTTAACCTAAAGTTCGACTTTTTGTCACAATTATTCCAGAATGACTCCTGAAACACAAGCGCAGTAGAATTTGAATGAGAATTACTTTTAAAGAGCTTTAAAGACATTAAAATCTTATAATTATCCCCTTTATTATAAATAATTAAAAAATAAAGAAGATCGATTATATTTGTTTCATCTTTTTAGAATATACAATACCGATGTTACAGCAGATATTGGATCTATAGCCCATTTGATTGCTATTTATTTTCCAGGGCTCCTGCTAGCCCTACAGCCAGGAATGGTCTGGAATAACCAGGGCTCCAATAGCCCTGGACACTTCCAGAAACGTTGCAATGATGTGTCATCAAAAACCGATATATTAGCGAATATCCCTTCCCGTTCTACCCTGTTTAAAGCCTCTAAATGAACCTTCAAAGGTTTTAAACCTTTTTTATATCATCCTAGCCTGACCTGGGATGTCAAGCCTTTCTCCTCACTCCTCCTCTGATCTTCTAGGGCTTAGGCTATCTCTAAAAGTACATTAGAATATGAAAATACAATTCATCGTGTAATACTAGCTAGTTTGTGCAGAAGAATCATGGCAAGAAGAGAAAACCTGAGAGAAAGGAAGAGAAAAAAATCACACAAAGAAGAGAGAGATACAGAAAAATTATAAACACAAGTCTGTACAAAATTTTTTTTTTTTCTTACTAGAAGGATAAAAATATGGAAAAGAAAATGACTAAACAAAAAACCATCGTCATCATAATAAACTGATGTCACTTAGATATTGACAAGGTACGCCTTTTTTATCAAAATTTTTAAAACTACCAATAACTTGAATACTGAATTTATGTGTTTTCTGATTACACAAGGACTCAACACAATTCATGTAAAATGTATCCACGACATCCCAAGAAGAAGGTAGGGCAAACACACGGTTTTCACTTGCGCTGAAACTGTTATCAAATAATTTTGATGACATGATGTCATCTGTCATCATCATGATGACATACGATTTTGAAACAATTCATCGAATGATCTACCAGGAGATATTGCATCAGCGTCCAATCTGATTTCGTTTAAAACTTTTTAGTTTATATCCATTTTCATTCAAGTGTTTTCTTCTTTTTTTGTGGGGAGAGGAGGGGGGGGTAAAAAATTGTTACTCAATTTTGGGGTAAAAGGTGTTTTTGGGGGTATATGTATTTAACGTTATGTCGGTTAAAGCTCTCATTAATTATTAAAGTATCTAGGACAGAAACAATGAAATGTCTAGGAGCCTTTGGGGGATTAGAAGAATGTATTCATTGTGTGATTAATTACGAAATAGTTACGTGAAATCTTAGAAAACCATACAATAAAGGTAAAGCGGGACTTGTATTTTTATGAACGAGACCTCTATATGCAGTTAAGGAGCTGGCGCTTCTAGATGGCGTCAAGCTAAAGAATGACGTGAGTCAAACATAAACAAAAACAAATGGGAGCAAACAGCTTAGGAAGGTGTAGTTCTCCTTTGAGGGTGTAGCTGTTTTTGGGAATCGAATAGATTGTTTAATGTTTAAATTTTTGAGGACGAAAAGTGACGTCAAGTTCAACAGACAAGTTTTGCCTATTTATTTTCATGGTTCAACGTGGCTACTCTATCAAGAATGAGGAAACTGCCCCAAAAACTTCATAATTTTCAAACATTCAAAAGAAAAACCGTAGAAAATCGTGGCTTTAGGAATGAATGGACCTAAGCTGGCTCCAAGGGACGAAAATGTTTTAGTTTTGTTGTCCTCGGTACAACTACCAAAAATTACGAACATTTCCCAGGAATTCCATTAAACTGATCGTATTATCCTTGGCTCGCAATGGTTAGTTATGATCTTAAGTAATCCACTTTGTTTTTACTTCATTTTAGGATTGGCCCTCACGGGGGTGTGGCATCATAAGACATTAAATCGGACATATTTCTTGAACTGAGGCGTTGACTTATAAGCAAAGCTTCTTCCCATTTCACCTCGTGAATAATAAAAAAGGGTAAATATACACAAAAGACCGTCTAAAACGTGCCTTGTAACTCGTTCCTTTCCTCCCTGGAAGAAACCTTCTGATGAGTCACAAATCTTAATCGTCCGCACTAAGTGCAACAACCCAAAATATGGTAAAAACGTTGGGGGGGGGGGCTTCCCCCCACCCCTCGGGACGCCCCTGCGAATGACCTATAAAGCTTCCTTCAGTTGAATATATATAAAATTTGAACAACAAAATTTTAATGTCACAAGGGGGCATAAGGATTTCAGAAGAATCTAGGTGGGACAGGCCCGAAATCAGCGGGAAACTACTACTCTAAACAAATTAAAAATAATATCACAGTGCAAACATTAAAAATGGAAACTATTATGGTTAAATGAAACAATACAAAAATTTTGACAACATTGTAAAATATACCACTGTTATTGGTAAATATACCTGAAACTAAAAAACAAATTATTGTTGCCAGGAAAAATAGAAATTTTGAAGAATAAAAATGAAAGAGTGGGGCTGCCATTGCATAAAAACTACATAAAAAACTCTATTTCTAAATATACAAAAAACTATAAAAACAATTCTTGCAAAAAAAATATTGGACTAAAAATAAAAGCATGGGGTGATTATTGCATAAACAACTCTTCCCCCCCCCCCTCTCTTTCTTCTTCTTCTCTGTGATGAGTAGCCTACTACTTACTTGGAAATTGGATTACTACTGAAGTCGGCTACTTGTAGTGACTTGGCATGACGAATCCCTTCTGGTATTTCTTTGACATCTAAAAGAGAAGAGAAATCTCAGCCTTCTGTTCCGTAATTATTTTTGAAAATCTATTACTAATTTACTAGCAATGAATTAGATTATAGCAAATTGTATGTATTATAGAAAACTTGTCTCTGAAACGCAAAAAGTTAGTTTCAGGAACTGCGGCGATGGATTTGAAATTTTTCTTCACTGTCATAGGCATACACAGTCTGAAATTTCAGAAGGAGGGCCATGAAATGTCGAGGGGGGGGGGGCAAGGGTTGCAAAATGAAATACTTTCCCTTCTAAATATCTGAATTTCCGAGTATTTTAATCCACTACTACCAGCCTTGTGTGAAGGTATGTTTATGTTTACTTCAGAAGAATGTTGTATATAAAACACATTTTCTTTGCATTTATATGTTCTGTTTTCTGGTCTGTTGTCAGTTTGCATACAACGAAAAACAATACATAACATCATAGATGCATACTTATCAGAAATACTGGGAGAGTCTAAATTAAAAAGAAAATTACCTTCTAGGGCACGACTTCTCAAATTTCTTAGGGAAAAGTCCTACCAACATTCCTAAGGAAAATTCAATTCCCTCTCCCTATAAAAAGATATGCATAATATCATACCAGTAGAAGGAATAATAGTTACTTACAAGCCTGTCCAGGATCTTTACCCAGAGGAATCTCTGAAAATCCATTTTAATGCTTATGGTCTATGGTTATGGTTATGAAAACACACCTTCATAAAGAAAAGCATCGGAACCCCTCCACTCCTGGTCCAGACACACACGAGACGAGCTAACTGTAACTCTTGGCAAACATACAAGTATACCCAAAGGTGCCCAGTGGATTGATAAAAAAAGGACTTTGTTCTAAACCAGGCAATGGATGATCCGATGCTGAGACCTTGAAATGAGGTCACAAAATCTTAGCTGGAGAATCTGCATGTTTAAAACTCATCCAAATAAGTGATTTTAACTTTTTTGAGTTTATAATTGACCTTTTGAATGTTTTGGATTGCAATAAACCATCTAAAACGCGGTGATAATTTCTACTGCATTCGTATTAAAGCACATCAGTTATCTTAACAGTGTTGACTTAGTAAAGAGAAGGCGTATTTACGCCAGACCTCATCACAGAAAACTCACGGTGGCATAAACTTTGCCAAGGGATGATTCGATCGCCAATTCTAGGTCTAGTCCCTATTTGACCCTTAAACTCCTTCAAGACATGAAGTGCCCCTGCAGGCCACAGAGCATTACCGCAGGCTCCCGCAGACCACCGCAGGCATTAGAATTTTCCAATTTCACCAGAAGCGCAAAATGTCCGAAAAATATGCCTCGATGGACTGAAATTGAGGAAATAATGAAAATAGCCTATACAAAACAGAGGCTTCAGAGATAAGCTTGAATAGAAACAATAGCCTATACAAAACAGAGGCTTCAGAGATAAGCTTGAATAGAAATGTGGACAAGCACTTAGTTGAAAAAAAATGATGAGCGAATTTTCGACATACTTAGAGAGATAGAGATAAGATTTATTGCTGAAAAACGGCTACCACAGGCCCAAATGGGCCGAATAAAAAAAAGAAAAAAGCCTCAATAAAACAAAGAAAAATCGAAAACAAACAACAACAACAAAATTTTAAAGGGTCAACGTTAAATGAGTAAAAATGTCAAAATCAACTAAAACTCAAAAATTAAAAGATCAATGCCGATTCAGCAAAATGTCAAAACGAAGAAAAACTCGTAAAACTAAAAAAGGAAAAAAAATAATTAAAACAAAAACAAGTTAGTTATGCGACCAAGAAATATACTTGATTGAAGGGTGCAAAGTGGAACCCGTAGATATACACCCAACGCGCCCCTCCAGGACAGATTGGAATGTACGCCCCTCCAGCTTAACGCGCGCCTCCAGGACAGATTGGAATGTACATCTGTACATCTGGAATGTACGCCCCTCCACCTTTACGCGCCCCTCCAGGACAGATTTGGATGTACATCTGGAATGTACATTGGAATGTACGTCCTCAATACCCCTCTCTTCACGCTAAAGCCTTTTAAGAACTTATTTAAAGAATTGAGACAAAAGGTCAAATTTTAGCGTAAAGACCAGGGTATTGTGGAGGTGGCAGCCCGCCTCATATACGTAATAATTCCTTTTCGTTTTAAGTTTTAATGTTGCTCCATACTTCATTAGAAAAAACAACCCAGTAATAATCCGCCCCTCCGTTAAAAATCCCCCTCCACTAAAAATTGCTCCATACATAATTCCTCGAACGTAAAATTCTTCCACCGGGATATTACCCAGGACAATTCCATCCTCGCTACGAATACCCCCCCCCCGGGGAAATTTTCGCCTACGGTTCCGCCTGAAAATACTCATTAGCATACTTTCACAGGGAGAATCCCCCCTGTGAGGAATTTATTATTTAAATAATAATTTCATTATTATTTAAAACAATTAGAAATTAAATTAAAAAAAAAAAGTTGAAAAAAAGTTTTTTCAACTGAAAGTAAGGAGCAACACCAAAATTTAAAACGAACAGAAATCATTACGTATATGAAAGGGGCTGCCTCTTCTTCAAGACCTCGCTCTTTACGCTAAAGTTTTGACTTTTTATCCTAATTCTTTAAGAACGATTCCTGAAACACAATGGCCATTTAAGTAGAATAATAAGCTTTGTGTTAAAATTCTATAAAAGAAAACTTTAGCGTAAAGAGTGAGGTCTTGAGGAGGCAACCCCTTTCATGTACGTAATAATTTCTGTTTGTTTTAAGGTTTGATGTTGCTCCTTACTTTCAAATGAAAACCTTGTTTTTTATTTTATTTATTTACTTACATATAGTATTTGTTAATGGGAAACATACGGAACAAGTTTTTTTAAGAAAGGTAAAGAGCCTCACTAAACCAAAAATGAGCAGAAATAAAGTCAAATAATCTTCAAAGTAAAAACTATGGAGTCTAATAGAAAAAAAAGATATAAAGAATTTTTTCTATGAAAAGACTATATCAATAAAAATGATCAGAAATTAATTAAAATTTTTTTCACAAAATAAGTTTGTCAAAGAATAGTAAAGAGGCTCATTAAACCAAAAATGAGGGAAAATAAATTCAAATAATTTTCCAAGCGCAAAACTGTCACAAATCACACTAAATAACTGATTCAAACTCAAAACGAGCAAAAATTAACATGAGTAGGGCTGACAATCCTCAAGACCAGAACATAATTTGCACTTTACTCAAAACAAAATATCTTTTAAATGTTTTCACTTTTTGAATTTAATAAATAAAGAAGGATTAAGACTATAAGGAATAAATATCAGAATATGTATAAACTGACAATAAACGGTTACTTTTCTTTTTTTTTTTCTTTTTTTTTTACAGTAAAGTACAAATTATTTTCTGGTATTGAGACGACATGGGTGTTGTCAACCCTACCCCTTTTAAATTTGGCCAAGAAACGTTCACTCCAGCTGATTCTTAGTATCCGACGAATGCAATTATTCTGAATGACAGTAATGCGAAAGCAGAATTTAAGATGGAAACTAGATGACAATAATCTCTATTTTCTCTTTTCAATACTAAAAGAAGAAACTATATTTTCATCAAGGAAAAGGGACAAATATCTCTGTTCCATATGCTTTTTATCCAGGAAAAACAACTTCCTTAATCAGAATCAAACATAAAAAGGTAGTTCACGCATGGGCTGTTTTCAATGAAAACAAGGCGAGTTCTTTCCTATAAATTAGTAAAACAAAATGCGTTTTACACCAGTGACCATTGTATTTAAACATAATGCATTTTGATTTATTAAATTTTAAAACTTTTAAGGCTCTAAAACTTAAAAAATTAATTTTTAAAATAATTTTAAAACTCTACCACAATCACCTCTTTAATGAAGTTAACAAAAATTGAAATAAGTTCATTTTCAGCCAATAATTTGAGAACCATGCGGCCAACCTAATATACAGAACAAAACATATGAAATGAAAAAAAATATTGACAAGAATTAGTCCCTGTACTAGACAAAAACACTAACATAAAATTTTGTCAAGGGGGATGGGGGAGACGAATATGATGGCTACTCATTAAAGCCCATAAATGCTGTAGCATGTAGCAATATCTTTCTTAAGATAAAAAAGATTTAGTTTAAATAAATGGTAGCACAGGGGGGGGGGAGGGCAAAGACACAAGAGTCCATGCTTAGAGAAGGACCACTTTTGTGCATGACAGCATGACAAATAATAGTTTGTTTACGTTCCGAATTTTGTTTTTTCTAGATACAGGAATACATCTTTAGGTAAGTACCTTCCAAATGAGATAAGTCTCTAAAAATTGGAAGTTGAGAATTGGTTCAATGCAATTGTTCTAGAAGCTGTTGTCAGGCCTTATTTCTTTACTCGTCATTCAAAGATATGGCCCCTTTTCACATTTTTTTTTCTTTGGAACCAAAGGTCAGACCTTTACTTTAATAAAGGGATAACGATATCTTGTCGCAAAGAGCTGCTCCCACCTGACGTGTTTTCTATTAGCAATTTCCGTCTTCTTCGTAGAAACACGGAATCAGGAACGAACGCAAAGGCGGGGTCTCACTCATCCCCTTGATTTCCTAAATTTGGTTAAATTCTTGGGCATTGATTATCGGAATTATCACATTTTTTATTTGGCTAATGTCCCCCCCCAACCTAAAAATACTTTTTATTATTGGTCCTAGGAAAAAAGTATATGTCAACGAGTCTTCACGAAATAGATTTTTAATTACTGGGTATATCAATATGTGGAAAATTAATTTAGTAGGCTATTTGAGAATTTATCCGGTGAAATTGTTCCTGAAGCTGTTGTCAAGCCTTCTTTTTCTATTTATTGTTCAGCCCTTTAACCCTTTTTCGGGTCAAAAGCCCTTAACTTTTAATGTAGGGGCAACGACTTCTTACCATATGCTATTTCCACAGAATCCACTGTATGCGACTTCAAGACTTTAGCGTAAAGAGCGGGGACAAGCCTTAAAAAATTTGACTGATTTTCGAAAAAAAGGGGGAGACATCCCTCAAAAGGCAAAGAATCTTGATAAAAATCACATCGTCAGTTTCAGCGTATCATAGAACCCTACTATAGAGATTTCAAGCTCCTTTCTGGAAATATGTAGAATTTTGTATTTTTAGCCAGAAGAAAGATTAAGGATGCGTGTTTATTTATTCTTGTTTTTTTTTTCAGGGGTGAACGTATTAACCCAGTGGTTCTAGAATATCAGGAAAGGGCTCATTCGAACAGAAATTAAAACTTCTATTGCCCTTTTTAAGTGACCAAAAATATTGAAGGACAACAAGGTCCCCTTTCACGCCTCTTTTTTCAAAATTGGCCGATCAAAATTTTGAGATAACAATTTTATTCAGCATAAATGAAACGCCGAATAACTAAGCCTTTGGAGATAATAATGACCCCCTCCCCCCCACAGGCCCTTGGGACTGGTCTTCAAGTTTTAAAATTAGCCCATTGTTTTACTTACAGTATTTGTTATTGAGAAGTAAGCATACATCTTTCCGGTGGGGAATGGACGAATTTTCTACAGGGGGGATGTTCTACAGTGATAATTTTCAATGGGGAGGCAAGTTTCGGGTCAAAGGTCTAGCCCTTAACTATAATATAGTGGCAACGAATTCTTCTTACCATGTGCTATTTCTACAGGATCCACAGTATTGGATCCTGTCAACGCATATGCGATTTCAGTCAACTTCAAAATATATTTTCTTTGTTTTGGTCTCAGACAGAGGAATCACACCGGCTCCTTAAACTTTAATAGTTAATTCTTTACTAAAGATATTGGGGTCTTCCTGGTTGAAACTTCTACAGTACGGTTCTCTGATACACTGAATCTGATGGTGTGATGATTTGCGTTTAGGGTTTGTTTCCCCCGCCTTCGAAAATACGGCAAATTTTCTCATGCTCGTAACTTTTGATGGGCAACACTAAGCTTGATGAAACTTATATATTTGAAATCAGCATAAAAATTCAATTCTTTTAAGGTATCTATTGGTATTAAAATTCCGTTTTTAGAGTTTCAGTTACTATTGAGCTGGGTCGCTCTTTACTTACAGTTCGTTATCACGAGCTGTTTGATTTCAGATTAACAAAAAACCTCATAGCACTTTCTGAACTGCCATTGACAACTGGCTGAAATACAGAAAATAAGAACATGCTTCGGCTAAAATGCACAGTTACAAGAGAGAGAAAAAAATCTGAACAAAAACATACCATTACGAGAAACATCTAATTCTTGTAACAGCTCTAAGTTTGCGATTTCTCCAGGTAACCGTTGTATTTCATTGTCACTTAAACCAAGCCGCCTTAAATGTGTCAGTCGAAATAGAGTCTAAAAAACGACAAACACTTAAAAAACTGAGGAGGGAACATGGAAAACTAGCTGTCCCAGCCAAAAGTAGTAAAATAGACCAACTCACACGTTATGTGCTAGTAAGAGGGGACAAAGCTTCGCTCAGTGAAAAGAAATACAGTTTTTAACTTCTTTTGCAAAATAACTTTAATTTCATCTTATTTCATTCGCCAAACCTTTTGCATATTTATGCCCACGAATTATTTTATACTATCAACAATCAAATTAAATTGTAATGACCTCTTAAAATCTTAATGACCTCTCGCACTGGAAAATGGCAGTATTCCAATTTCAGGAAAATACAATTTCGAGAAAAAAAATTACAAATAAAAAACGCATCAAAAATTGGTTTTATATTCATTTTAGTTACGTTTTTACGAGTCAGACAAACATTTCGGGAGGGGGATTATATATATATATATATATATATATATATATATATATATATATATATATATATATATATATATATATATAATCCCCCTCCCGAAATGTTTGCCTGACTCGTAAAAACGTAACTAAAATGAATATAAAACGAATATGAATATGAATATAAATGAATATGAAAATGAATATGAATGTAAAATGAATATATATATATATATATATATATATATATATATATATATATATATATATATATATATATATATATATATATATATATATATATATATATAATAAATTATTATTACTATTGTAAATTTCCGGGTGTTCAAAATATAAGCTAACTGGATATAACGATTGCGTATAAAAGTAATGACAACTTATTGTAATAACGAGATAAAAGCGTTTTTTTTTTCGAATTCACATAAAATGTACAAAAAATCCATAAAAAATGAAAAAGTCATATAAGAGGGACATAAATAAAGTCCCAAAATGATTGAAATCTCATTCGCACAGGAATTACTACCTGTGGGTGTCAAAATATGACACCCAAAGCGAACTTAAACAATATTAAAACGTCTAATCACATAAGACATCAGATAGATGAACTATAACACAAATAGAAGTTAAAATGAATAATTAAGTCAATTTTAAAATGAACGGAGATTACCACAAACAACTAAACCTTCTTAATACAAAAGCGTCTTTGCACCAAAAATGACCAGTATTCAGAATGTCAAGGTTTTTAGGTACTCCTTCGATATACCCGCTCTTTTATATACTGCTAGTTTGATTAATGCTAATGAAATAAAATAAAATAGGATGACTATATTATGTTTTACAAACAAATTTGGGCTATATATTTGCACATTAGGGGGGGGGGCAAAGCATGGCATATATTAAATACGTAACCTAACCTAACCTAGGTACCTCCCCTCCCCCCCCCAAAAAAAAAAAACAAACAAACAAAAACAACACTTTAAATATTATATACGCAATTAAAACCACACTATACATTGTATTTCTCTACAGCGGTGTCTTGCATCATCCCGTAAAAACGGGATTTTCATCGCGTCTTCAGTTTGAGATATATAAAAGCGGGTATATCGAAGGAGTACCGGTTTTTCTTTCTCAAAACATCCACAAGAATACAACAAACAAATAATATCACAAGCCTTATCATATAATATCACATTAATAATATCACAAGGTTTACAAAGAACAGTTTCACTACCTCCTCTCCCTCCCGAAACCTCTAAACGGATTGAATGTCGTTCGTGTTTTATTGAAAGCGATTTGTATTTTTAACAGTGTGATTTTCATTTTTCACTACATTAGAAAATCTGAGGTTCCCTTAACTCAGTCAATATGCCCTGCAAATAAGGATGTGCTATTTTGATTGTTTAGGTACACGCAGAGCAGTTAGGTTTACCTCTGCCCGCTCCCCAAGACACAATCTGAAGTCAACTTGACCGTTCAGAACCCCTGGACGCTTCAAATTGATTTCCAAGCCGTTCTTGTTATATTACAGATACCATCGGATACCTTATATTGTTAGCCTGGGTACATACAGTGTCTATTGATTTACATCGCTACTCGACTGAGAAAATAGTCTAGTCCCACAAAGGCTTAAAGTGTCAAACTTATTAGGCAGATTCGAAACTCAACATGTTTAGCCCTTCTCTGTCCCCACCCCAAATTCTAATTTGACGTCGTCATCCCTCTAAAAAAAAAAGTTTCGACTGGGTCTCCCAAAACACTCCCAAGATACTGCAAACATGTTATGATGATCTGAATTCCAGTGTCTGTCAATTTACCCCTACCCCCTCTCCAAAGTCATAATTTGAGGTTCATCTGATCCTCTTGTAACATTCCTTGGAAGTTTCAACCTGATTTCCCGAGTTGTTCCCGGGATTTTGCAGAGAATTTGAAAATTTCAGTGAACATAGCGTATTTCGATTTAGTCGAACACACTTTTCGTTTCGAGGATACACCCTTGGGAAATTTTTAACCTAACGAACGATCCCTAAGAACTCTTAGCAAACAAAGACATCTTTCCTACTAAAACTCATTGATTAACAATAATTAGTTCACATAATTGAGAAACATTGCCCCCGAGGGAGGGTGGGGTAATGTCGACTCTAGAGGCATACTTGTAAGATCTTTCGACGTTATTGAACGAAATGACTGTCTAAAAAATTAATCCCACATCATGGGGAGTACGGGGGCCCGGGTAGGAGAAATTGGCGCAGGAGGGGGCTCGTTGCCCTCCAGTCACTTTCGACGCTTAAAAGCCGTACCGGAACTGTCTGGTTCCAATCGAATGAACCCTCTCTTAAGTTTCTATGACCAATCCTTTCATACAAAGAGGCAGGGGATATATATATATATATATATATATATATATATATATATATATATATATATATATATAATTTGTTTTTCACTTCTATGTTGGGGTACCCTTACTTAGGCCATGGACTTAGGCCATGACCATGGACTATTTTATATTCCGTTTTTTTTGCCTATTTTGTATTCCGTTTTTTTATTGGGGGGGGGGGGGTCACGAATTGTTTTTTCGCACATTAGCCCGACTACTGGGAAATAACTCGACCTGATTATGAAAAGTTCAGTAAACTATTTCGATCGTGATACAATCATACAAGCTAAAAGGGTCCTTCCTAGCGAGTTGGACACTCAAAGGCGAATAGTTTCGCACACCAAAGACCAGGACAACATTATTGATATGTGCAATTCACTAGTCTATGCAGCAAAGAAAAAAGCTTCGATTCCAAAACATGTGATATTTAGTACAAGTAAAGTACCTGCCATCGACGAAGCCATTCACCCCACAGTGGTGTCTAAAGTAAAAGACCTTTCCAGAAAATTAGGTAGGCTATATTTTTGCTAAATGCTAGGCACTCTACAGTCACATTGTCTAAATTCTCAGTAGTCCTAAACTGTGTCCTCGAGACCCCTGAGCTCTGTTACTCTTAAGGACCCCCAAGAGACTTAAAATGCCAAAGCAAGCGAAAAAAACATATATCGATAAATGGTGCCATTGTCAGGGTGGTGATATAACCGAATTTCGTCCCTTTAATACCGAATGGAAACTCGTTGTTCACCGCAACAAAATCGTGAGCCATATAGTGGATAAAATTAAGCAGGCAGAACCATTGCTCAACAGGGGTCTGGCCTTGTACCTGCGATTAAATAAAAAAAACAAGTTTTTTTAACTGAAAGTTAGGAACGACGTTAAAACTTAAAACGAACAGAAATTATTCCATATATGAAAGGGGCTGTCCCCTCCTCAACGCCTCGCTCTTTACGCTAAAGGTTTTTATTGTTTAAAAAAATAGAGTTGTGAGAAAGTCAAACTTTAGCGTAAAGCGCGAGACGTTGAGGAGGGGACAGCCCCTTTTATATACGGAATAATTTATGTTCGTTTTAAGTTTTAACGTCGTTCCTTACTTTCAGCTAAAAAAAACTTTTTTTTTTTTTATTTAATCGCAGGTACAAGGCCTGCGACAAAAAACTCTCAAACCCATGACCTAGTCACAAGCTCTACTATTGTGGAATATAAAGGGCTCTTTTGTCAATAAACTTCTCGTGTTGGATACCCTCCACTCTGGTTTTAGTCTGATTTGTGTCCAGGAACATTTTCATTAACTGTTAGGGTGGCTGAACGCTTCCCACAGTTTAAAACTAGATTAAAAGAGCATTTCTTAGGGAATTAGTTGTTTGTTTTTTGTTTTTTTTTGGGAGGGGGGTGGGGGGGGGGTGGAGAGTGGGTTATAGGGCTGGATGGAGGAGCGGGTTCAAGGGTGGCTGTGGATGGAGTTGTATTTGGATTGTGGTTGTTGCCCTGGGGGTGTTTAGGAGGTTTTATTATTATAAATTTTTTATTATTATTTTAATTGGTCTAGGATGTTTTTAAGAATATTTATGTAGTTTTTTTTAGTTTAGGATGCCTTTAGGAATTTTTATGCAGTTAATCGCTACGCGTTAGCAAAATTTAAATTTTTCCCTCGCGTAGTGATTTATATCTCTAATAGTCTATATTTTTGTTTATTATGTTAATAAAAGTAAAAAAAGGTCAAGTCAAATATGATGTAAGGCTATGTGAAATAATTGAAAAAAAAAACTTTTATCGGAGGTAGGCTGGGCCAAAAACCCCCTGTGAAGATATTTAAAGAATGTTTCAACTTTTAATATAGTGTAGCTAAAAACTTCAAACAAAATTGCATCTCATAAGAGCTGAGGAAAAATCATCAATATACATTCTCATTTGCAAGTGCATAATTTGGCACCATATCCTCTGTTTTTAATATGCTAATGAAGAAACATTTATGTAGAAAAACATTTATGTGGAAAAGAAAACTTTTCAATGGCACGGAAATATTGGATTCAAAGTCTAAAATAAGTTGATATACTGGTTTCTTAAGTACATTAAATAGAAAAAACAAGTTTTTTCCACTGAAAGCAAGAAGCAATATCAAAACTCAAGACAAACAGAAATTATTCCGTATATGAAGGGGTTGTCCCCATCCTTAATACCTTGATCGTCAAGCTATTGTTTTTAGTACTTGTAAAAAAAAAATTCTATTCTAATTTTGTTTCACGAGTCATTCTTAAAAACTGGGACAAACAGTCAAACTTTAGCGTAAAAAGTAGAATATTGAGGAGGGGGAAAACCCTTCATATACAGAATTATTTCTGCTTGTTTTGAGTTTTAATATTGCTCCTTACTTTCAGTTCAAAAAACTTGATTTTTTTAATTTAATTTAAAATCGTGTTTCAAATAATGCCGGTAAATCCCGCTCACCTTCCATCAAAAATTCCCTCCCCTCAAGGGGAACTCCTCCATGGAAAATTCCTCCTACGTAAAATGCACCTTCCCTCATTAAAATTCCCTCCGGACAATTCCATCCTTGCAGAAAATTCCCATCACCCTCTGTAAAATTCATTGAGGACGATTCAACCTAAAAAAAATTCCTTAGCATACTTTCATTTGAAAAGACTTCAATTTCTAATCGTTTTTCCGATCACTCCGGAAAATCCCTTTCCGTGGAAAATTTTCCCCGGAAATCCAAATCCGCTGAAAGTCTCCCCGGACAATTCCTCCAGAACATCTCCAGATGCAAAATTGAGTTAGCAAAGAGAAAGTAAGGCAAATAAAAAGAACGTCGACTACGAATTCTGTCAAACCTCACCAGTGTAGTTTCCCCAGGAAAGCTCACCCCCAAGAAATTTCCCCCCATGGAAATCCATCCCAAGCACAAACTCCACCTCCTTCAGGAAAATGTCTGTATACTCCCCAATAGTAAATACTATACGCGAACAATGGGTAAATTATATAACTTACTGGCCTTTCCCCACGGGCTGTGGGGCGGCATGTTATGGGAGGGGGACTAGTTGCCCTCCAATCTTTTTGGTAATTTTAAAAGGGCACTAAATCTTTTAATTTCCACTCGAATGCACCTTCTCTCGATCTTTTAGGACCATTAGTTTGATATGATCACCCCCGGGGGAAAAACAACAATAAATAAACACATATCCATGATCTTTCTTATGATAAAAAAATACTTCTACGAGTTTGAAACTTCTACGCTAGGGTTCTCTAATACACTAAATCTGATAGCGTAATTTTCATTAAAATTCCTTGACTTTTAGGGCGTATTTCCCCCCCCTGTTTCCAAAATCAGGCAAATCTTCTCTGGCTCATAGCTTATGATAGGTAATACTAAACTTGATGAATCTTATATATTTGGAATCTGGATAATAACCCGATCCTTTTGATGAAGGCTATCTATTGCTATCAAAATTCCGTTTTTATAGTTTCGGTCCTTAGTCGCTCCTTACTTTCAATTCGTTACCACAAAATGTTTGATTTGGATCATTTTATTTTCCTTAAGTTTATTCATTTTCCTTAAAAATTAAAAGATAGTCAGATGCGCAGACTATTCTTTGAGGCAAGGCAGGGGTGGGGGGGGGCAAATTATAAAAAATGGGAAGCATGTAAAAAAAAAATCGTGTTTATGGTTAAATTGTAAACCATGAGGTACAACGGAGTAAAGATTGATCCCTCCCCCTCCCTGAATAGAAGCATGACCCAACATATAATAATTTTGTCGTGACAAAAGAATTAACCTCCTTATTGCGAATAACTAGCCAAAAGGGCCACATCGCGGGTCTTTTAGCAGGCAAAAAGCCTGCTTCGCCGCATTTTTGTCCCCTATTTTCACTCAGTCGGGTATTCAGCTCTCACTAATGTGGCCTCAAACCATCGGTAATATGGCCTCAATTCTCCCGGACCTTCGGTCCTTGCACGTTTTTTATCATGATCGAAATAAAAAATATGTAAATAAAAGTAGAACATTTCAAAGAACCCTGCGGTATAATACACGGACTTGAAATGTGACTGTAGGACCGCTAGCTTAACATTTGCCCTTATTCTAGCTTCTTTATCCCCCAAAACGTGGCTTGACAGTAAATGAAAACAATCAGTATGAATAAAACAGTCACGTACGCAAGGGAGGGCTTTGGGTCCTTGCCTCTCTTCAAAATATAAAGATTTCTTATCTTTGGTAACTTCTTATGCTTTCCATATGCTTTGCATTTCTATGAATGTATGCCCCCCCCCCCTATAAATAAATCCCTGTGGGTGAGCCTGTTTCCAAGTACTTTTATATTTAAAAAAAAGTGCTATTCCATTCTGAAATAGCCTACGTATTCTTTTTTAACATAAAAATAATTTTCAACCAGTTTCGTGCTCGTTTTGAATTACATGAGTTTATAATAATAAAAAGTATAGATAAAAAAAAAAAAAAAAAAAAAAAAAAAAAACCAGTAACACGAGTACAGTTTGTTCAATGGCCGACAGTGTTTCGTGTAAACCTAGCAGCGAGTTCACTGAAATATCTCAAATTCAGCAATAACCGTTGGCAGCAGAGTTTTCAAATGATTTTGCTGCTAAAAGGTAAAGATTTTAGCCAATTTTTCGAGGAATTTAATGCCAAAATTAGAAATTTTTTGCAAAAGTTTGAAAATTTTTCTTTTTTTGCTGCTCACGAAAGGGCGAAAAATGTGAAAAAGGGCAGATAATCTGATGGAACCAATCAAAGTATTTCAGCCCGATTTTGAGCCAACTTTTCCGTATAACATGCTTAAATAAGACAGTTTGTTGTTTTTACCAAGGACCAAAGCTGCTTTTGTCAAGATCCAGGGACCCATAAAACCTACAACAAGGGAAGGTTTTATGCTTTTTCACGTGATCCCAGAAACCACCAAGCCTGAGGAAGTAGGAATGTTCATTGATTTCCAAAGGGCCTCCGTTTAGTTGATTTACGGCCTCACTTGGAAAAAGGTTTTTGACCAAAACTCAATTTTGATTCCAATCGTGTGAGCGGCTTCGCATAAGAACTGGCTCCTTTTACTGCCCCCTTTAATCATTTTTGATTGGTATTTGGTGTTTGTTCACAAGTCTGTGTGTCGCATTTCTTATTCTGGTCTATTCAGGTGATAATTCTAAGTAAATAGCCATGGACACCCATAAGGCATTTGCGGCTTGAACCTTAGGCTGGGTTTTGAGAATCAAATGCTGCTTCTGGTGATGATAGAAAAGAGATAGATGAGCCCTATCTCAAAATACTATGCCCAAGGGAGCACCCATAGCACAGCCACTATTGATGCTAAACTGATATTAAATAAGAAAAACAATTTTTTTTAACTGAAAGTGAAGAACGACATTAAAAATTAAAACAAACAGAAATTATTCCTTATATGAAGGGGGCTGTCCCCACCACCACGCCTCGCTCTTTACTATAATGTTTTTTTTTTTTTTAAAAAAATAGATTTGTGAGAAAGTCAAACTTTAGCGTAAAGAGCGAGGCGTTGAGGAGGGGACAGCCCCCTTCATATACGGAATAATTTCTGTTCGTTTTAAATCTAACGTCGTTCCTTAATTTCAGTTAAAAAAAACTTGTCTTTTTTATTTAATTTTTGAACATTTTTAAATTAATGCAGGTTTTGATTTTGCCTTACCGTACAAGAATAATTAAAACAAAATTTGCATATTAATTTTATTTTTATTTGGTTAAATGGCTTTCTCGAAACTTGTTTAATTTTATTTACGAACCTTTTTATTAGTAATAAATATACGTAAAAATGACCCCTTATTCCCAATCAGTTGATCAGTTGAAAAACTTTTTTTTTAAATTTAATTTCTGATCTTTTTCTTTAATAAAGCTGGAAAATCCGGCGCTCCCCTCATAGCAATGCCCATTCCCCCATGAAAACTTCCTTCATGGAAAGATCCCCCCATATAACCCAAATCAGTCATCCCAAATCAGTCAAATTTTTTCAGGCGCGTAACTTTTGATGGGTAAGATTAAACTTGATCAAACTTATATATTTGAAATCAACATTAAAATCTGATTCTTTTGATGTATCTATTGGTATCAAAATTCCGTTTTTTTTAGTTTCGGTTACCATTGAGCCGAGTCGCTCCTTACTTACAGTCCGTTACCACAAACTGTTTGATTATTCTTATTTTTGGAGTGCAGAGGCCATTTATGGCCTAAGCATTGATGAGTTCGAAATAATTCAAAATTTGACCTTATCTTGAAAATAGGGGAAATCAAATTTCCTATTCTAATATAAAACTCAACAAACAAACAAATCTCCACCGGTTTGACATGATTTTGATAACTGGTCCTTTCAGAGGCCTACTTGACCACGTCCAATTTTATTATATTTTCAAGAGTATCCACTAAGAGCACCTTTTTGACCAAAATAACTAAACCATTTATGCACTGGAACTTTTATGAAAAATATCAAAAACTATCCGAGTACTTTTTCTACCCAATAAATTGTGCAGCAAAATAAAAACAAACAATTTATTTTGTGTGCTGTATGAACTTAGACAAACTTACCTTCTAAATAGTTAAAATAAAAAAATTACTCTGGGCAATCAAATGTGGTTAGTATCTAGCAATAGACCAGCGAATGATTCTTGAATGTTTGACAGTGAATGATAAAATTGGTATCTGTTGATGTTATGTTATATTCAGTTTTGGAACGCTGTGTGTTGTAAGAAACATAACGTGATTACTGCCCTTAATTATCTAAAAACTGAAAACACTCGCATGTTCCTGCATGTAGAAGTCTTCAAGGACTTGCAGACATTCCATAGTCTCTATATACATCTATATAGTCTCTTCCATAGTCTCTATATACATCTGTATAGTCTCTTCCACAGTCTCTATGTTCCAGACATCTATATAGAGTAGCCTACCTATTAGGATAAATGTTTTCAATGGAAAAATGGTGTGGTCTAAGAAACTGTTTAAAATCATAGACAACACTGTTGCATGAATTTAATCAAACTGACCTCTGAACAGTTATATAAACAAAAATAAATTTACCTTGGGGAGCTCTCGAATGTGGTTGGCGTCTAGCAACAGCTCTTCTAAGCTCCTAGAATAGCGTAGTAAATCTTCTGGTACAGCTTGTAGCGAGCAATGTCTTTTATCAATACACTCAACTTGCCTATTACAGGCTTTAAATAATGGTATACACTTAAACATAATTTCTGCCTCAGATACTCATAGTTGTATTTACCTAAAATATAGGAATTTAATATTAGAAACATAGTTGCCAATATTGCAACTATTTCTGAAAGCAATAGGCATTTTCTACTTGGCATTTTCCCCTGCTACAGAACAGTATACTTGCTCGGAGAAATGCAAACTTGAAGACTATTGTCTGATTGATAGATTACTTTTAACTTTGAATACTAGTCACTATTATAACCTTTTGAATACTAGTCACTATATAACCTTTTGAATACTAGTCACTATTTCACTAAAAGTTAAGAGGTGGGGGGATTTTTCTCCATTTTTTTCTAGATAAAGGAGTTTTGGAAGCACTGTGTAATGTAAAAAATTTCCATTATATTTTGTATCTTCATTATATTTTAACTGTTTTGTTAAGACTATCTTGATAAATAAAACAAACGCAGAAATATTTGGTACTTGTATGATAAACCCCTTACCGCTCATGTTGTTCATTCATTGACGCATTGCAGAACCGGTTTTTTTGTTAGTTTCTTTCTGCTTATAATGAGATAAGAGAAAGAGAAGAGACAGCATAGGTGGAAAATGTACAATTTGAGCTATACATTTGCACATTGGGGGGGGGGGATAAAGTATTTGGACAGTGTGAAATTAGAAAATAATTCTTACTACATAAAATGCAAAATAATTGTACCTAATACACTAGGCATGCAGATCCGCCATACTTTACCCCTCCCTCCTAATGTGCAAATATATAACCCAAATTTATTTTACGTAGGTATATTTCGTAAGGATTGAGCGTCAGAAAAACATATTAGAAGAATATTAGGTAGGGGGTATATCATACAAGTGCCAAATTTTTCTTTTGACTCAAAACCCAATAATAATGTTTATTATATAGTCTACAACAAAAACAAAATATGAAAAAAAAAAACGATTCAGAAAAAAAGAAAACCAAAAAAGGGTGATTTTCAAACAGTGAATAAAACAGAAGACAAAGCAAATGTTTCAGCAAAGATTTTAAGTAATTGTCCTTAATGCATGTATTAAATAAAAAAAAAATAAGTTTTTGTTTTTTTAAACTGAAAGTAAGGAGCGACATTAAAACTTAAAACGAAAAAAAATTATTCCGTATATGAAAGGGGCTGCCCCCTCCCCTCGCTCTTTACGTTTAAGTGTTTTATTGTTTTGAAAAACGAAGTTGTGAGAGAGTATTAAACTTTAGCGTAAAACGGGAGGGGTTGATGAGGGGGCAGCCCCTTTCATATACGGAATAATTTCTGTTTGTTTTAAGTTTTAATGTCGTTGCTTACTTTCAGTTAAAAAACACTTATTTTTTTATTTAATTACTGAACGTTTTTGAGTTAATGCAGCTTTTATTTTGGCTCACCGTACGTGAATAATTAAAACAAAATTTGCATATTAATTTTACTTTTTTTGGCTAAATGGCTTTCTCGAAATTTTGTTCAGACGTAACTTACGAATTAACTTACGTAACGAACTTCTATATTCGTATATTCTAATTACGTATATTAGGGGGTTCGACCCCTAGTCAATACCTCGCTCTTTACGCTAAAGTTCAAATGTTGTTCTAATTCTTTAAGAGTGAGCCTTAATCACAAAAGCCGTTAATTAGAATAAATAGCTCTGACGAAAGTACAAAAAAAACTTCAGCGTAAAGAGCGAGGTAATGACTAGGGGGCGAACCCAATCATATAAGTAATAATTTCTGTTCGTTTTAAATTTTGATGTTGCTCCTTACTTTCAGTTGATTTTTTTTTTATTATTATTTAATTTATGATCGTTTTTTAAATAATGCTGGGAAATCCGGCACCCCCTTCATAGCAATGTCCCTTCCTCCATGGAAAGATCCAGGTGCGTAACTTCTGATGGGTAAGACTAAACTGATGAAAGTTATATATTTGAAATCAACATAAAAATCTGATTCTTTTGATGTATCTATTGGTATCAAAATTCCATGTTTTAGAGTTTCGGTTACTATTATAATAGTCGCTCCTTACTTACAGTTCGTTACCACGAACTGTTTGACAACAGGAAAAAAGTTAAAAACTTTATCCAGGTCAAATAACTTAAAATATATTTTAGAAACTACTGATTGTATATCAACTAGCTGCAGTTTCAAGCAGACTCTGGATGTTTGCCCTAAGGGCATGGATTCTTGGGTTAACATCACCCCCACATCCCCAGGGCAATGTCCCTAAATAGTTTAAATTATTCATTGTTCACAGATAGGTCATAGTAGAAAAGATGGAAATTCTTGGTCTCGGTTTTCCAATCAACTAGGAGCTCAAATGAGTGGTTCACTAGACCAAGATTCGAAGAGTTTCTCAAGGGTATAATCTGACGAAAAAATACATACCCGAGTAAATCAATAGTTGATATGAGCACCAGAGTTTTCAAATTACCTGCAAGACCTTGGGAATCGCTTTGGGGATAAAGTTGAAATTTTCATGGAGTTAAAAAATTGTGAGTAAATTTCAAATTTTGACTTATGAAAGGGGGCAGAGCTAAATGAGAGGACACCATGTGTATCCAGATCCTCAAAATTATATACCTGCAAAATCTTGAGAATGCTAACACTTAAAGGTGCTTTTGGACAAAAAAAGTAAGAGGATGGAGTAAGGAGACTTCAAATTTTTTTTTAGGGGGCAGGGGGTAAACAGAATTTTTCTCTGATGTAGGAAAATATTTTGAACTTTAAGTTCCTATGGGATATACAATCTTGGTAGAAATAAGTAGAAAGATACATCAAAATACACTATGCTTTTCCAGGTTGTCATAATGGTGTATCTACAATATCTTGGGAACGGCTTTGGGTATCAAGTTGAAATTTTCAGGGAGGGGGGGGGGGAGCAAGTGGACATAGAACTACGTCTTGGAGGAAAGGAGTGGAGCAAAGTCAAAAGACGCTATGTGCATCCACCACATAAAAATACCATATCTTCAAAATATGAGAAAAAGTTAAGGGAATGGAGTGAAAACCTTCAGGTCATCCAAATGGCATTTCTGCCACATCTTATGAACTGCTTATCGAATGAAATCGGAATTTTCAGGTACTATAAAGGGATGAAAGGAGAAATCTGGGAGTGGAGGGGGCTGAACCAATTGGTCTCACATCCACCAAAATGTTTTACACTAGAAGTTGTTATGGGACTCAAAATTCATGCACAGCTTATTATTGAGGTCAGTCTGAAGATACAGGGCATTGTCAAGCTATCAAAATGGTGCATCTAGGGAATAGTTAGGGGTATCGATTTGAAACTTTCAGGGAGTGGATTTTGAATTGGACTTTCAGGATTTTGAATTGAAGTTATCAAGTATTTTGCAGTAGGTTGCATATTGAATTGAAGTTATCAAGTATTTTGCAGTAGGTTGCATCAAGACATGGCTAATTGTAGACGGAGAAAAGCCAAGACAGGTTGACAGGGTGGGGGCAACTCGACATTCAACAATGACTTGGTGGGAGACAGTACAAATTAAACCAAATGACAATATATGCATCTAGGCTATCAAAATAAAATAGTTAGAGTATCTTGGAACAGCTTAAGGGTTTGGTAAGCTTATAAATTTTCAGTTTGCATAAGAGAGAAAAAAGGGGAGGGTGAATTCCAATTTTGCAATAAGAGCTGGGAGCATGTTTGATCCCTGGTGTCTAAAAAAGTGAAGGGTATTAAGATAAAGCTTACAAGGAATGCTAGGAGAGTGTTGAATTTAATTAAAATACAATATGTGCATTTGTAAAAAGGGTGTATCTCAGGAACAACTTAGGGCATTAAGTTTGAAATTCCAGGGAATCATAAGGGGGATAATCAATTGACCAAAATGCAATATACAAGCTACTAATACTCCTACTATAATTACTGCTTCTGCTGTGACAACTACTAAGACTTAAGATATTAAGGTAAAATTCCAGGAAATGCTGAGGGGAAACTTGAACTAAATTAAAACACACTATGTGCAGAGAGGCTGTCAAAGGGGTATACCAACAAAATCATAGGAACAGCTTTGAGTATTAAGCTGAAGCTTTCAGGGCATGATGAGGAGGATTTCAACTGCAGTGCATTAAGCTATAATTTTCAGGGCATATCAAGGGGGATGTTGAAGTAGCCAAAAGGCATTACGTGCATATTACTGCAATTACTACTACAATTACTGCTGCTACTGAGGCTAATCTTATTAAGGTAAAACTTTTAAGCAAATGTTTATGGGGAGTTTGAACTACATCAAAACAAACTATGAGCATGCATGTTACCAGAAGCGTGCATCAGAAAAATCTCAAGAACAGCTTAGAATATTAAGTTGAAAGTTTCAAAACATGTTCAGGGAGATGTTGAACTAACTAAAAGGCACTATGTCCATGCTGCTACTGCAACTTCCCCAGCCAGTCTACTACTTTAAGTAAGGGTAAGGGAATTAAAATGAAATTTTCTGAAACAAATCTTGAGGGGGATGTTTAACTAAATCAAAACACAGTATGTGTATGCAAGTTGTCAAAAGCAAACATCATTAATATGTAGGCTAAGGAACATTTTAGAGCATTAACTTGAGACTTTCAGGGAATTTTTAGAGGTATGTTGAGCTAACGAAAAAGTTTAGAGCATTAAGTTGAATCTTTCAGGGCATGTTCAGGGGGATGTTGAATTAATGAAAAGGCACTATGTGTATCCAACTACTACTACTACTACTACTACTGAAGATATGGGTATTAAGGCAAAACATTCAAGGAATATACTGGGGGATGTTGAACTAAATCAAAACGCTATGTGAATGCAAGTTGCCAATAGGGTGTTTCAGCAATATTTTAAGAACAGCTAAGAGTACTGAATTGAAACTTTCAGGGCATTTTAAGGGGGGGGCGGAACTAATAATATACGAAAAAATATAGACTATATAGAAAAATACGAAGAGAAAACAGAAAGAAAACATACTCAAAAATAAAAACAAAACAACTTCATAAATAACAGCAAAAAACAACAACTTCTGGAAGAAAAAAAAAGGAAAAGAGAAACAAAAAAAAAGGAAACCAGTAGAATAATTAAACAAGCAAACTTGCCAACTCGTGCTTTATAGTTACTGGTTTTATTTTTTGCCAGCTGATAAGTTTCTCAACAGCTAGATATGGGTCAGCTAGGTTATAGCACCAAATCCAAAAACTATCTTTTGTCCATGGTGGCAATTTTAGTAGGTACTTGGCAAAACGGAAAAACAAAGAGCGGATTTTAGACTTTTCATGGTTTGCCAAGAGTTTCCAAAAAGGGGTCACATATAATATATGTGGCAGAGCAGTAGCATTGTAAATACTTACCAGTAGAGAATGGTTAAATATCAGAGTGGATTTAATGATCAAGGCATAGGAGCTGGAAATTTGCCGTCCAAGATGTGAGAATAGGAGGGAGCGGGTATGCTGTGATGAGGTACCTATTGGCAGCCCCAGATATACTATTTTACCAACTGGTTTTACTGAGTATTCACCTAGTGTGATATTAGTAGAAGGGTCATTCGTCCAATTATAAAACAAGACTTCCGACTTTTGGGAGTTAAATCTCAGACCAACTTTCTCGTAATTTAACAGCAGACATGAAAATATTTCTTAAAGGCAGTTAAGCGTCCAGCTGAGATTCAGCATGTCAACAGCATAGCATACCAGGGAGATGTCAATGGAACTGACGGCACCTTTGCGGACTGGTATCAAAGCTGACCATGGTGCTGGAGGAAGGCCTTTATTGGGAGGGAGCTTGAGTTGCACGCAAAGGCAAGAGTAAAGATCACAGATGATATTTGAGTTCACTCCTCTTAGCTGAGTTTAGCAACATAAGCGCATGAATCAAATGCTCTCTGCAGGTCTAAGCCACCAATTGCTAGGCTTTCTCCTGATTTGTGTGTATCTAGGAGTGCATTTGCAACAACATGGAGAATTTCAGTAAAACCGTGAAATTTCAGAGAATTTCAGTAAAACCAATACCACATTGGAATCCAAATTGTCTTGAAGGACTGCAACACAGTTTCTCAAACTCATCTATGAATAAAAGTTCAAATAACTTGCAAAGAGAAGTAGCAATTGTGATTGTATGGAAAGAGGAGCATTACGTGGTAGTTTTCCTTTTTTAGGAACTGGCGTAAGATCTTCAATTGAGAAAGTAGTTGGGACAATACCCTGAATGAGGATAACCTGCATCAGGAGTTACATGACTAATGAGAGCAGGCCCACCACTTTTTAAATGGAATGCACTGATTCCATCAATCCTGAAAGATTGTTAAGGTTTTAGGCAAAAGATGGCCTTGCATGCAGCTCCCTCTGTTACAACATATCACCCTGAGGACAACTAGCTAAGAGGTTGTCCAACTCAGCTTTGTATCTTTTGTTGAGGGCTGAGTAGGGGCCAAAAATTCTGACTCATATACTCATACCATTCAAAATCAGGGATAGAAGATGCGGACAAAGAGTCATCGCTTTTAGAGGATAGAAAACGCCAAAGGAGAGAAGGATTCTTTTTTACCCTTGCATATTCAATATCAATCATCTTTTTTCTGTGACCTTTTAGCTCCTTCACAAATTTTCTTTTTGTCTATCCAAATTGAATTGACTATCCCCAAACAAGGTCGTCCACAAGAAATCCAAAGTTGAAGCCAGAATCTAGACTTAGAATGGGTATACACTAACTCTGGATTTTCAGACCAGCCAAGAAGGGTAGGATGACAGGGTCTACTTAGAGGGACGGTAGCTTTATCAGCAAAGCAAAGGGCATGGCCAATTTCTACACAATATATGTTGACTGATAGTTCTGTTTCCTCCTTTGAAAGAGCAGTCAATCTGGATCAAAAAGCACTATGAACATACTATCACTAATGCTACTATTACTACTACAACTACTACCAAGACTAAAGATATTAATGAGACTTTTTGAGACTGTTTAGGGGGATGTTGAACTAAATCAAAACACAATATGTGCATTCAGGTTGCTGAAAGGGCTGATCAGCAATATATCAGGAACCACTTAGAGAATTAAGTTTGAACTTTTGGGACAAGTTGAGGGGGGGGGGTTGAACTAATAAAAAAGCACTATGTGCATACTACTACCACTACTACTAATAGTAAAGCTACAACTGCTTCTACAACTAGCACTACTACTAGTAAAGCTAAGGGAATTAAGGTGAAACTTTGAGGGATTGTTGAGGGGGATGTTACACAATGTGCATGCAGATTATCAAAAGGGTGTATCAGCAATATCCAAGAAATGGCTTAGAGCATTAAGTTGGAAATATCAGGACTTGTTGAGGGGATGTTGATCTAACCACAAAGGTACCAATTGAATGCTACTGCTATTCCCACTGCTACTATTACTATTGCTAAGGGTAAAAAGGCAAAACTTTCAGGGAATGGTAAGGGTAGAGCTGAACTACATCAAAATGCATGATGTTCATACAGATTGTCAAAAGGGTGCATCAACAAGAGCTCAGAAATGGATAAAAGTGTTAAGGTGAAGCTTTCAGGGCATTTTGAGGGGGATGTTGAACTAAATTAAAAACTTTGTACATTTAGGATATCAAAGGGGTGTATCAGCAATGTACCAGCGACACCTTGGGGTGTTAAGCTAGAACTTTCAGGGCTACTGATATTATTACCACTTTTGCTACTACTTTTACTCCTACCACTGCTATTATTGAACTAAATCAAAATATTTTAAGTGCTCCAGGTTTTGAAAATTACATAGGTGGGATATCTCTGGACTAGAAGAGGGTATAAAGTACAAACTTTCAATGAAGCTTTATGTTTCTATAGAACTAAATAAAAACACACTATATGTATGCTGGTTATCAAAGGGATGTATCAGCATTATCACAGGAATGCCTGAGGACATTAAGTTGATATTCTCAGGACTAGTGCTATTACTACTGCTACACTTTTGAACAAAATGGTAAAGTGTAAATTATATTCTGGTCTCTAGAAGGCACAGAAGGCATTAGTGCTACTCCTCTTTGTGGCAGTTTCTGCTCATTTTGATGTTGAGTTGGTCTTTAGAATTGATGAAGCTATGGTCTTTAGAATTTTTAGGGGACAGTAGCCCCACTCCTGCTTGTTTTATATTTTATTTTTTCATTGATAGTAATTTCATTTTGTTTTAAGCTTGAATTATTATGACATCGATTTCCATTGTCTTAGGTTGTAATTTGGCTCTTAGTTATTCCTTGAAAAATCTTTGTGAAAATTTTTAGAAAGAGCATTGACAGGGAAATTACACAGTAAATTTCTTTTGTTCCAATTGATTTCTATCCTATACTGCTTTCTTTTTCTTTTAGAATATTGACATGCTTTTTCTTTTAGAATATATCTGCCTTTTAAAGCTCTTTCTGAATATACCAATTGCTAATGTTGTGTATTTCATTTTGGTTAGTATTACCATCATTAAAAAAAAATCATTAAAAACAAAACACAGACCCCTAATGGAGCTAGATTAGGTCACAGGCCTATATGACTGTTTACCAACTTCATGGGTTTATAACATATCTTGTGCTGTATTTTTTATTAAAAATTGGTCTAAAATACCAAACAAAGCCGATTTGATAAAAGAAATAAAATCATTGAATTACTGAATTTAGCCAATGGTTATATCAAGGTCATTTAGGGGGAGGGTGGTAAAATTGGGAGAGCAGTGATAATTATAGGCCTACTTAGAAAGAACATACTCAATTTTATGTATTTTGTTGAATATACTATTTATTTTTACCAGAATTTGTCCCTTGAAAGCAATTTGTAAATTGATACATCTTCCATGGATTTTGTTGAACAAAAGCAGGCCTAATCTACAGCTTACTTAATCTGTACTATAAAAAAGAACCTATAAATTTAAGAACAATAAAAATATATCTTTCTTAAAAATAGACAACAGGCGCCTGATCTTGTATATGATGTATATAGGTTTAGACAGTTGAGATTGGCTGATAGTTAGTACTAAGTTAGCAAGGGATTGGCTGACTACAATCTTGGAAAGCTTATGGTTTTTTTAACATTTAAATTTAGACAAAAATTCAGCCTAGTGGATTTAAAAATAACTATTTGCTTCACAGCATTTGTCTTCAATCAAATTTGTCCAAGACTGAGTCTGTCTCAAAGATTGAACAGCATTTTCTGAGATGAGGTTCAAGCTTTAAATGAGTGTCCAAGATTAGTCTTTATTATTGATTAAATAAAAAAAGATTTTTGAACTGAAAGTAAAGAACAACATTAAAACTTAAAATCAAGAGAAATTATTATGTATATAAGGGAGTTTGCCCCCTTGTCAATACCTAGCTCTTTATGCTAAAGTCCAAATTGTGTTCTAATTCTTTGAGAATGACTCCTGAATCACAAAGGTTGTTTAATTAGAATAAATAGCTCTTTTAAGAGAACTTTAGTGTAAAGAGCAAGGTATTGACAAGGGGCCAAACCCCCTCATATATGTAATAATATCTGTTTGTTTAAAGTCTTAATGTTGCTCCTTTCTTTCAGTTGAAAAAACTTGATTTTTTTTATTTAATTTCTGATCATTTTTTTAAATAATGCTGGGAAATCTGGTGCCCCCTTTGTGGAAAATTCTCTTCTCCCATGAAAATTCCTCCCGTGTAACCCCCTCCCCCTGGCCAGAAAAAAATCCAGATGAGTCTGAACTACTACATAGGTGTATTTTAATTAAATATTTAATATATAGAGTTGGTTAGGTATTTTGTATAATGCACTCTAGGTGGCCTGCTTTCCATAATCTCTGTTGTAGTTTCTATAATTTTGATAGTAAAGTACAATATTTTCATCAGATTTTGGTATATTTCATTATGATTAACCTAACTTCACTTCTTGAGCGTAATTGGGATAATAGACAAGTACTGTATTCTTTTAACTTATTTGTCACCCATTCTTGACAATCCTTCATTTCAGTTTCAAATATGTCAGAAATGACATATTCAAATAGCATCAATTTTTCCTTAGTAGTAAAATAATCATAAGAAAAATGGCTTGTCACAGAGGCAACATCGTTTTTAGTTTTTTCTGAAAGTTTTTTAGTGCTTTGAGCAGAAGTTTTCAAGCAATTGTGCTCATCTACTCTATTGTGTAGGGATACATGACAGGATCTTATCTAATTTATTTCTGGCTGGGATCAGCTCTAACTTCAAGATCCTATGCCCAAAATTAGACAACATTGTCTATTATTGGGTTCAAGGTTTAAATGGGTGTACAAGATTAGGCTCCATTTTGTCTATCAGTATATTTGAAATTGTGAGTGTTTTATATTCTTAAAATATTCAATCAAATCTCATACTTATGATAAGAATCTAACAGATCCAAGGGTGAAATGATCTACTTTCCAGGCAGTATGACAGCCAAACAAGAGAATTATTCCTATAGATATCACACTGAGCACAACAAGAATTGAAATCCTTAACTCACTCTAAGCTGCAATTTAAGGTAGCCTAGTGATTTAACTGTTGAAGAACAGATTTGTCTGGGTATGGTAATAGCTTTTTATGTTCTTTCCAAATATAATAATTGCTTTACTCAGAAATTCAATTTTAAGCACTTTAGGGACCCTTGAAGATTAAACTTTTTCTTCTTATTTTTTCCTATTGAAAAGGGATAAAAGTTGGTCAAAAACTTACTATTTAATAATTGATTACAATTCTATTTTGCAAAAATTATGAAATAAAATTTTATTTCAATCTTTTAAAAACAAGTCCTTTGGATTAATTTTAGCGGGGGTAGGGCTCCTGTGTACAAGCATGTGTAACAATATTTGGCAAAACTGACTAATGTATAAACATGTGATAATTTTAGTGAGAAATGCAGCCTAAAACTATATCTGGTTTCCTAAAGAGGACCTGCAGCAAACTGTTGACAATTTTAAGAATTTTTTGGTAATTTCCTAAGGAGGACCTGCAGCAAACTGTTGGTTAAAATATACTTCACAGTCAAATATTGGAATTCCAAACAAGCTAACAAAATATACACTTTTAAATAGGATTAAACCCTTGAATTTACAGCTTTGACATTAACTAACAAATCACAAACAATTTAAAACAATCAAGTATGCAATGCTTTTCCTTTAATAGAAAATAAAATATTAATAATAATATTTAGAACTGGTGTGTATACTTGTGGCAAGGTTTAGGCTGCAAGAGCTTGGCAATAAGGCTGTTCTTTTGCACTAAGATCTTACATCTATCTGCAAAGATTTCCATTCTTTTAACTCATCTTTGTTCTAAGATCTTATAGCTTACTAATCTTAGCAAGAAGTATGAAGGATGCCATCTTTCTGCCATATAGAACAATGATGAGAGAACTTTGATGATATACTCATCATTGTTCTTAGACTGCTGATCAGAGCACAATGATGAAAGATGTTGGTAAAAGAAAACTATAAGATGTAAGATCTTAGTGCTAAGATTTCACTTTTAAGCATTCTTTGTCAAAAGATGTAAGATCTTAGCTCAAAGATGAGTAAAAGAACAGCCCTAATGCATCCAACAAGCACTTGGAATCCATTCTTCTAGTCTAGCAATATCTACTGGTAATATTGAAAATGGGCTAAGGTTAGGAAAATGAAACTTTCAGGGATGGGTCTACAGGCTAAAGTATTGGTACTTTCCCATTATATGGGCACTTCTTAAAAGTAAAGTTTTGTTAATGCTAATGAAATAAAATTGGATGTATATATAATAGCTTATAAACAAATTTGGACTATATACTTACAGATTAGGGGGAGGGATGGGGTAAAAGTCTGCCATAAAAGACTTCGAATCAAGCTCCAAGCTATTGGGGTGAGTGGTGGTGTGGTTGAGTGGGTGATGCAGTTCTTAACAGATAGGAAATAGACGGTTAAAGTATTTGGCAAGGATGGAAGGACGTTTTTCTCCGAGGTGGCTGCTGTTGGAAGTGGTGTCCCCCAGGGCACGGTTTTGGGTCCGACATTATTTAATATATATATAAATGACATGCCAAAAATCCTAAATAACAAAGTAAGCCTCTACGCTGATGACTCAAAACTTATTGGTCGTGCAGACACAGCAGAGAATATTAAGTTGATCAAAGTGGACCTTAAAACATTCACTCACTGGACTAATATTTGGAAGCTTGAACTCAATGCATCAAAATGCAAGACTCTCCACCTTGGTAAGAAAAACCCACACACTCAGTACCGTTTGAATTGTAAGGAAGGGTCCTAAAATGCCATTTTCAGCAGCCACGTGGAGAGAGATCTTGGTGTCCTGGTAGACAACAAATTGAAATTTCATATTCATGCACAAGCAACTATTGCGAAGGCTAATCAGACTCTTGGCTTAATCAAAAGAACGTTCACTAGCAGATCTCCAACTGTTATGACCAAGCTATACAAGAGTCTAGTTCGACCAAGGCTAGAGTTTGGAATGTGTATCGCATGCCCAATCAATAAGACAGACCAAGCAGCTCTAGAATCAGTCCAGAGGAGTGCAACGAAATGTATTAGAGACCTCTATGATGTCCCTTATCCATCCTGTCTCCGTAAGCTTAGAATACCATCTCTAAAATATCGTCGCAAACGAGGCAATGTGATAACAGCATACAAGCTCCTAAATGCTGAGGATACCATTCCTGGCCTTTTCCAACCGGACAATTCAAACAGAACTCGTGGTCATTCTCAAAAGCAATTCTGAAAACGAGCCAAAACCAGACTAAGAAACAAGTTCTTCTCAAATAGAGTTGTCAGCTTGTGGAACTCCCTTAGTGAAAAAACAGTAACCTCTGCCAGCGTGGATGCATTCAAGTCAGCAGTGGATAGGGAGTGGCTCAACAAACCGTGGTGCACCATTTGGGACGCCACAAATGATGATTAACTATCATCACTGAAGCTGGCGGACACAGGATTCGTCCTATCGCTAGCAAGTGCGATTTAAGGTAATGTAACCTAACCTAGGTACCTTTTTCTCACCCTAAACCCCAAAAAACAACAGTTTAAATATTGTAAATTCAATGAGAAACCAAAATCTTCAATCAATTTAGATAACAATTACCCACTTTACAAGTCTCCATCACTGTATTCATTTGACTGTCTATAGCCAAAGTGCCCATATAATGGGAAAGTACCAAAGAATGTCCTGGGAAGGTATTTTGAAATACATATCTCTACTTCTTCTCTCTCTAGAGGGTCCTGACCTTTGATGACCTTTAAAAATATGTTTGTTATAAAAGAGAAACCTTGCAGAATAGATCTTCTGCTTAAATGAAGAACAAAAAAAATAGTTTTCAGCTTCAAAACTTTGCTCAATCCCAATTTATAAGGTCTTAAATATATGCAAATAGGCTACACTTCCTAAATTTGAAAAAAACAACATTGATACAGCTTAAAATTCTACTTCAACAACAGGAATTGCATTTTCAAAACTAAAGCCAGAGAAAAAGAAACTGATCACTGAAAATTAAGGTAAAATGTTGTTTTGTTAAAATTTAAATAGATATAGACCAGTGATAGGCCTATTGGAAAATTTCAGGACCCTCTAAAGAGGGAAGGAGTGGAAGTAGGTACTTCAAAATACCTTCCCAGACAAACTTTAGCCTGTAGACCAATCCCTGAAAGTTTCATTTTCCTAACCTAGTCCCTTTCCAATATAGCCAAAAGTAGCTAAAGTAGAATTTTACTGAGGTAGGTACTTCAAAAAAAAACCTTCCTGGGACATACTTCAGCCTGTAGACCCATCCCTGAGCATTTCATTTTTCTAACCTAACCCTTTTTTATTTTAACATTACATTTAGCCTAATTGTAATAAATCAATGCAAGCCTATGACTAAGCTATTTAATATAGCCTAAATACAAGCTAGCATTGGATTCTAAATTGAATAGCAGGATTTAATTCTAATCATGGTCTATAGGCACTTTAATGACTGAAAATGGAATTAGTAATATTAGTAATTAGTTGGCCTAGCCTATATTTAAAGTTTTTAAGACACATTTAAAAGTGTGATCATCTTCAAGCATGGAAAAAAATCCTATTTAGTTTATATGTGGACAGACACTCCAGTGTTACCATAAATAATTTCCTAGCACAGGCCTACTGCTTCTTATAAGATTGCATTTTTAGGAAAAGGTAGGTTAGGCTAGTACATCCAAAAACTAGGCTAGTCGTTTACACTGTTGTTAGCCTACTATAGCCCAAACAAAACCATAACTTTGCTGTCCTGTTGACACACTTGTGAATTAAAGAATACTGAATCTGATCTAAATGTGGTTTCATAGGCTAGGCATAGCCTACAGGTTGTCATAAAGTACTCGCATCCCTGTACAATTCAGCTAAAATCATCCCCAAACCAGAATAAATATGTAATAATCCAAAACGCTCGTTAAAAAAAAATTTGTCAATACTCAGAGCAATGCAAGGCATAAAACTTTATTTGTATAAACTTACAAACAAATTCTAGGGGCAAGTTCGTTTTGGTAACATTGATGAAACAGATGCAGATCTTGACCCAAAGAGAAATTATTATAGATAAAGCGTGATTTGATCACAATTTTGAAGACAAAACGTCAACAGATAGACTGATTGATCTCCTGGATGGAGTCATTAAGTTCCTCTTCAATTATCTATCTGATAGGAGCTACAAATTATGGGTGCAAAATGAACTCTCCAGTATTTCAGCACCATCATATTCCACAACAAAAAGTCCGTCATACCACCAAAATTATTCGTCAATAATGAGGAAATAGAATATGCTGTAGCCCCTAAATTTTTAGGAGTATAACTGGATCCAAGACTGACTTGGCAAAATTAAATCAGCTATGTAAAAAATTCACGGATACAAAGGTTACTCATCCTTAATCGCCTGTCGGGGTCAAAGTGGGCTAATTCCCAAGAAATACCCTTTGATTTTTACAAGGGGTTTATTCGTTCGAAGTAGTCCCCGAAGCCGCGCCACGCCGACATGACGGCGGCGAATGTGTTATTTAGTATCGGCGGCGTCAAACTCAAAACGAGCAGAAATTAACATAAGTTGGTCTCAAAACCCCTATGCCTTCCCAGAACAGAATTTGCACTTTACTGAAAAAATATAAATGTTTTTACTTTTATAACTTTAATAAATCAAATAATATTAAGATTTTGATAATTAAATATCAGTATATGTACATTAAACTGACAATGCACATTCATTTGTTTTTTTTTTTTCAGTAGAGTGCAAATTATGTTCTGGCCTTGGGAAGGCATAAGGGTTTTGAGCCCAACTTATGTTAATTTCTGCTCGTTTTGAGTATGACTCGGTTATTTATTTTAATTTCTGTTCATTTTGGGTTTAATTTGTTTATCGATGCTGACTTGTGGTAGTTCCAAACTGGGTAGATTATTTGATTTGATTGTTGCTCATTTTTTGTTTAATGGAGTTCTTTACTTGTCTTTGAAAAAATTATTTTGTGGAAAAAGTTTTCTTAATTAATAACTGTTTGTTTTATATTGACATAGACTTTTCAGGGAAAAAGAAAATAATAATTCAAATCTTTTCGTTTTTTTAAAGAATTTATAGTTTGGCCTGCTATTTGCTTGCTAAAAAAAAAATTCCAGCAATTTTTAACAACATAGACCCGTTTAAAAATTTGTACTCAAATAGTATTGTTTAATTTAGTTTCATACCTCCTCAAGTGGTCCAGAAATGTAGAATGCGATACCCTTCACAAAACAATCGGGATACTTTCTCTGACTGCACATATGCAGCTGCATTTTTTGGGTTGTATTTAAATTCAGAACCAAATACGGCCACGACGATTCGAATATAATCCCCTGATCTGGTTCGGGTTGTTACTAACGTATTGAATTGAGAATAGACATTAACACAGTTTTTCTTGGTTTAATCTTAAAGTAACATTTAGTTTTTAAACATAACGGCAAATTGGAGGGTGGGAATGGGAGGGGGATTAGTTTACCTCCAATCACTTTCGACTATTAAAAGGGACATCAGCCCTTTATATTTTCAATCGAACGGGCGCTTTACGAAGTTCTTACGACAACTCCTTCGATACGAAGTGCCCTGGTCTAAACAACAACAACAACAAAAAAATGATACATTATACCCACATCGATCTTTACTATAAAAATGTCAAGCCTTCCAATCACTTTCCATTATTAAAAAGGGCACAAAGGCCTTTCGATTTCCAATCGAATGATTCCTTTTTGATTTTCTACGACAACGCTTTCTATAAACATCTTATATGCCCCCAGGGTATAAATTACAACCCTTGCCTTAAGGGCTATGAGGGTGGTTGTTATCCTCTAAGACCAAATTTTCAAAATTTTTAACTATGTTGAAAAAAATGGCTGTTTCGAAATTGTTAGTGGATGTTCTTAGGGAAATGTTGGGCGTGAATGTTGTGTTTATTACCTTCCAACCACTTTTAACTGTTACAACGGGCACTAGCAACCCCAATTTCCAGTTGAGTAAATCCTTTCCGAAATTTCTGCGATAATCTCTTCGTCACGATGTGCGATGCTCAAAAGAAAAAAAAACATAAATAATACATTGTGCCAATATCGTTCTTATATACCCCCAGGTCATAACTTAAAACCCCTGCCCTAAGGGTTGTGGGGTAGCAACCTCCTCAAAAACATATTTTCTCTCTGGAAATCAGTTACTCTAAACAAAATGGCTATGTTAAAATTTTGATTGAATGTGTTTGGGGAAATGGTGGGTGTGGAAGGGGTGTTATCTGCCTTCCGATCACCTTCAACTATTAAAAAGCGCACTAGCTATTCCAATTTCCAGT
Organism: Artemia sp. Qi Xiang Cuo; assembly: GCF_049724085.1. Classification (NCBI taxonomy): domain Eukaryota; kingdom Metazoa; phylum Arthropoda; class Branchiopoda; order Anostraca; family Artemiidae; genus Artemia; species Artemia sp. Qi Xiang Cuo. The sequence goes on from NC_142806.1 coordinate 6,716,854, forward strand.
CGAATGATCCTTTTTCGAAGTTTCTACGACAACTCCTTCGAAACGAATTGCCCTGGTATGGAAAACAAATAATACATTGTGCCAACATTGTTCTTTCCTTAGGTAGCGCGATTGCGCTGCCTATAAAAACATCCTAAATTGATTAATGCTCTTTTACCTACCTCTTTTCATCCGAAAAATCAGAAAGAAAATGAACAGAATTTTAAAGTGGAAGGTAGAACTTTTGTTTCAAGAAAAATTTCTTTTTCTTCTTCCTACGAACCGATATACATGGGGAACCCAAGATGACAGTATTTATCTTTAAGAAACAGATTAGCCAGGATGACGGTTGAAGCCCGGAGGTCGATATCGATAAGAAAAAAAGAGAGAGAAATAAACGGCGGCGTCTTAGTTACGCCGCCGCCGATAGACTCAGTGGCGGCGTCAGCGCGCTAATGCAAGCTCGGCGGCGCGCCGCTGACTTTTCCGCGTGGCTTCGGGGTCTAGTTCAAAGATTGAGTATGCGATTGAAGCATATGGAGAGTGTAGTAAGACTAATCTTGCTAAATTAGAAACACTCCAAAATATGGCTAGCAAAATTGCCCTAGGGTTTCATGCTCAGTGCCCTTCTAACAAACTGAAACACTTATCCGGCCTGCCCTCTATTTTAGAAAGATGGAATACGCTGATCATCAAATATTACAGCAAGACACAAACGATAGGTCACGAGCATGATATTTTTAAGCTCACTATGTCACCTCTAAGTGTTTCACTAGAGTTGATACCCTTGCAAAAAACAAATTACCTTGCAAAATAGGTCACGAGCATGATATTTTTAAGCTCACTATGTCACCTATAAGTGTTTCACTATAGTTCATACGCTTGCAAAAGACAAATTACCTGCCAATCCAAATTCAGACACTTTTACATGAGAAAATGACCACTTTGTATCCAGATTCTTTCCAAATTTACACTGATGGCTCGGTTAAAGGCAGCAAATGCGGCTCTGTATCTGTTATCCCAAGTTATTCACTGAATATGAAAACCAGAATTCCTTACAATACTTCCATCCTAAATGCAAACCTATCGGCAATAAAAGAGGCTTCAAAGGTCATCAATATTTATCCACCGGCTTCCAAAAGAGTAGTATTGCTCTCAGACTCCAAAGACGCCCTTCAGCTTATTGATAATATCCATTGGGGTGCAAAGGATACAGACCTGAGGACAATCAGAGATCAATTAATCAGTCTCCAACAAAGTCTTATTGAAGTCAAGTTCCAGCATATCCCAAGCCACCAAGGCATCAATTATAATGAGGTAGCAGACCAGCTAGCGAGTAGCTTCTTGAGTTTTCCAATTAATGGAAATTTGAAGACCCAGACCTCCAGATACATACTCATAAAAAGAGTTCATTAAAAAACAAACACGCCCATTCCATCGTTATTTCTATCCCAGGCAGATAAAATTCTTTATTATAGAATCAAAAGCAACTCTTTGATCCTGAAGAAAAAAGAGTTTATTTGGCATACACGAGCCAATCCATATTGCAGATTTTGCAACTCATTTCCAGAATCCTTGAACCACCTGATTTTTGAATGTCAATGCATCCAGCAGGTAGTAATCAACATTAGGAGAATCTTTAGTGAGGCAAAGCTCCTGCCTGACACGAACCTGTTGCTGCTCTCAAACCTACCAGTTAACACTGAAAGACATCTATACAGAAGTATTTTTGATTTCCTAAGAAATAACAATATCTGCGAGTAGTTCACTTAGATGGTAGTAAGACTTATTACTGACCCATCATCCCCTGTAGATTGAAAATCGTCGTGAAGCCAAAAGGAGACCGAAGTGGACTCCAGAAGGCTTGGCATTTCAAGAAGAAGAAGAATTGATCTTCCAAAAAGCCATCGAGTTCTTCTCAGAAATTGGTATTGAAACATAAATAAATTTGAAGATGTAGCTGATTTTGACGGACAAATTGAAAAGTTTTGAAGAGAAGTGCATCTCGAAGACTCTAAGTGATATAAGAAGAATATTAAGGTCGTACCCCATTACAACATCTCAAACCTTATCATTTTCTTACATTAAATTTTGTTGTCATTTCAAAAGTATGCCATTTAAAAAGTTTGCCATATTGTCATTTCAATGCAATTATGGTAGTCTTTAAAGCTAAATTAACAACATAATACGAATACAGGACCTTTCACAGCAGAAATGGATAATCACAATCATGTCCTGCAGGTGCGTCAAGTTTGGATGGAGGAGGGGCTTTAATATTGTTATTAAATGGTGAAAAACCTGAATGATTAGAAAATTAAATTATTTACCTTGCCGGTGCATCTAATCTGCTTGCTCAGAGTGACACTGACAAAACGTGTAAGTACTATTTTAGATACGCAAAGTTTCTAGCGTTTATTCTTAAGCAGCACCGACATTCTCGTCTCGAAAACTTTGGAGAAAAATTGGTGATAGCTACGAAAGCCCTTTTGGAGTTACAAAGCCTTTAGATCCTGTAAAACTTATGTTAGAATAAAAGCCTCCAGGTGCGTTCTGTCCCTGGCTAAGATTTTAAGCACTGAAGCTTTTGATCACAATGCTTTTGGTCCCACTTAAGGACATGTAGGTCTGTCACGTCTGTATTGCAAATTCTCTAGGCCGAAAGTTGCACTCATGTTGGAAAAGGTTTCAGCTGACTGAATTTGTTTATTACAGGTTAGCATGCAACACTAGACAGTCAGTGTAGGATCATCTCAATCACGGACTATTAGCGTTAGGACTATTTCAGTTTTTTGGCAGAATTCAGAATGTTGCTAACCACCATTTTTCAACAAGACATTACTATGAGACTAGTTAGTTGTAAAAATACTGTTGAAGTTCTTGAAATTTAAGAAGTTGTTAACTATACGGTAAAACAGTGTAGGGCTCAATTCTTTCCCAGTTTATACAGTTGGAAAAAAGGAGACATTATGTTAAATTGTTGAGTTTTTTTTAGAAATGGGTTAGAAAAGCGCAAAAGTTACATTAAAATTTAATCCAGACGCAAATTAGCATGTTTGGGGTGAACTCTTTATTTCAAATTTAACGTCTTCTGATTTCACATTTCCGCAGGTTGTAACCCTGTGATGGAAATAAAAGAAGCTGAATTTTAGTTTTGAATGTTTTGTTTGTGTATATGGGTTATCACAATTAGGATAGAAATTTGTCCTTTTTGTTAACAAATGATAACAATCATGATTGTTCATAAACATAACATGTTCATGTTCATTCATAATAATGTTATGATTGTTCATGTTCGTAACAATCATGACCAAATTTCCTCTGTACCTTAAATTTCTTGGGGATGGAATTATCGAGCTACTGTTCAAACTTCCGATGTAAACAGTCTATTCGGTGCGGTGCCTATTTGGGCACCGAAGAACCTACTTTGGATTTACCACGAAAGTTCTATAACAGAAAGCCAGAGTCCTGGAACATTAGGCAGGGGAAGGTTGGAGGCTGGCCATCCTAGATAAACTGACTATAAGAAAATTGATTTGCGAGAGAGAGAGAGAGAGAGAGACATGGGCACCCATATGGGGGGGGGAGTTGAGAGGGGGTCCAGCCCCCCCCCCCCTGGCTGAATGATGCTGCCTTATATTTTTGTTTTGAGATTTCTATTATACAGCATTGGAATTTGCGATTAGACCAGGTAAGCCCCCCCCCCCTGAAATTCAGCTTATGGGTGCCCATGGAGAGAGAGAGAGAGAAAGAGAAAGAGAGAAGATGAAGGGAAAGAGAAAAGAATAAGAAAGAGAGAGGAGTTTGACAGTGAATATTTTAACTTGTCAATTGGAACTGAAACTTGGACCATAAATTCGTTTGTACTTTTTTAAGCAGGCAGGAAACATCACTGATAATACGCCAAACTGGTTTTGAGCTTATTTCCAAATGTAAAGCTTTTATGTCCATGCCATGAAGGATATGCTATTGTTTATTTTAATTTAGACTTTAAAAGGTCTTTTGTGCAAGTGGACAAAAGCAAGATTTCCGATAAAATGTGAGACTAATATAAAAGCGATTCAACAACGCCTGGAATAAACAGTCAATCAGTGAAGTCATATTCAATATGGTTCAGTTTACTAATAGCTTGATATTGGTATTCTTTTGTATATTAGCTTATGTGTTTGATTCTGCTTCTTCCGTAAGTTGACTTTCCATTGCTATTCCTTGTTTATAGATTGCACTAGACTAATAAGTCCTAAGGTACAAATTTAGAATGTAGCAGCGGCTCATTTTTATGAAAATGAGAACTACAGCGTTTAGGACCATTCCATTCCTAACTTAAAACAGTTTCATGCAAATATTAACCAAAAATTAGATAGAAAAACACGCATTTTTTTTTATACCCAATGATTTTGCTATTCTTTCCTGCTACCCAAAAATTAATTTTAAAGACAATAATTGAAAGCTAGGGACAATCCAACAATTTTTAAGGAGAACGAAGTGTTTTTTTTTACGCTCCGTTCAAAGATTCATACTTTTAATTGCATAAATAAATCTAGTTTGTAAAACATTATGCAGAGACCTTACTAGGCTCGCCTTCAAACAAACAATATTAATGTCACTCCCTGCTACCACTACTACTACAAATTCACTGCAGCACCAAGCCACTTGAGACCAATACTGTTGTGCACGCTCTTTATCCATACCAATCAACTCGAAGAACCCCATTTGGGGATGAACTGCTTTTTGTTTAGTCCTAGATGGTTGGTCGAAAATGACGATCTTTGGCAATCTGCCTTCCTTTATATAAAAATGGGTCCTAGCCATTTCAACATTTCTCTCATTAAAGCCATAGAAATTGAGATAGAACCATTCATCTGGATAATTCATCTGGAAAACATCGAACAAATTCTAATTCAGTTTTTTGAAACGCCGACATTTCAGAGCCATAATTGGCCACTGTCATCAATGAAGCTTTCAATAATCCATTCGTGGTTCGCAGACTTATCTTCTATTCTTCCAAACTTTTATCAACTATGAAACAACACTGGGCTTTTCTACTTTTAATCACCGCTAAAGTCAAAGAATCTTAATGAAAATCCCAGCATTAGATTTAGCAAATCAGAGAACCCTACTGTGGAAGTTTCAAGTTCCTATATACAAAAATGCGGAATTTTGCATTTTTCGCCCGAAGAAATATCACGGATGTGTGTTTATTTGTTCTTCTTTTATTTTTTTTTTCCTTGGGTGATCGCGTCAGACCAGTGATCCTATAAAATTGGGAGAGGGATGATCGGAAACCAAAAGTTCTAGTGCCCTTTTAAAGTGACCGAAAATATTGGAGGGTGGCTAGCTCCACGCCTCTTTTTTCCTAACGTCGTCCGATAAAATTTTTTAGATAGCTATTTTGTTCAACACAGTCGAAAGATCTAGTAGTTATGACTTTGAGGATGAATTGAGCCCCCTCCCCCTCTAAACCTAGGACACAGGAGAAAGATCCTTCTCCACCCTTCAACGGGTGAAGAACTACTTAAGATCGTCAATCAGCCACGACAGTTTGGCATCAGTATCTCGGCTCCCTTTTGAGGGAAGGCTGACAGAAGAGATGCCGTACGCTGGAAAATGCTTGATTTCCCTGTAAAAAGTGGCTTCCCTCTGAGAAAAGAAGCCGCGAAATCAATCTCCACGCATTCGCCTGAATCTGATCATCAGATTGTCATCGAAAATCTGGTTCTTGGTGTTCGATTATGAGTGAAAATGGAAATTTTAAGCTGTGAACTTTGCCCATTGTTTACATATAGCATTGTTTATTGGGAAGTATAGATATATTTTTCGAGGGGGGTTTTCTATGTAGGAGGAGTATTTTCTGCAGGAAGAATTCTCCGCCGGGAGGGAAGTTTCTGGGGGTGAACTTTCCAAGGGGAATTTAACACAGGGAGAAATTTCCCAAAATTCATGTACAAAGTTTGTTTCCATTGTCTTACTTTGTCATTAGCAACTCCATTTTGTGTGTGGAGATATTTGGGGATATTTTTAGCGAGGAAGGAATTGTCCAGAAGGAATTTGATGGGGGTTGGATTTGCATTTTATTCGGGGTGAACTTCCTAAGGAGGAATTTTCCTTGAAGGGAGGGAATTTCTTATTGAGAGTGAGCCAGGTTAACTGGCATGAAATGAAAAACGATTAGAAAGTAAATAAAAGAGACAGGCGTTTTCAACAGAAAGTAAGGAGCAACATTAAAACTTAAAGCAAACATAAATTATTCCGTATCTTAAGGGGTTAACCCTCTTCTCAATATCTTGCTCTTTACCCTAAAGCTTGACTGTCTGTTAAATTTTTTTTTTAGACCGACTACTGAAACACAAGGGCTTTTTAATTAGGAAAGGAAGGTATTTTTTATTTTTTTTTTAAAGTGTTAAAGTGCTCTTTCCGCTAAAGCTTGACTGTCTGTTCAATTTTTTTTAGACCGACTACTGAAACACAAGGGCTTTTTAATTAGGAAAGGAAGGTTGTTTTTTTTAAGTGCTAAAAACTTTAGCGAAAAGAGTAAAGTATAGAAAATGGAGGTGATCCTTTAATATACGGAATTATTTTTAGTTTGTTTTGAGTTTTAATATTGCTCCTTACCTTCAGTTGAAAAAATTAGTTTTTTTGATTTTATATCTTCTTTGCATCCACCATCTTCACTAATAATCTATTTTGAAAACTTTTTCCACAAAATTAGTTTTCAAAGAAAAGTAAGGGGCTCCATTGAACCAAAAATGACCCGAAATGAAGTCAAATAATCTTCCAAGCTTAAAACTACCCCACATTACCAACAATAAGAATCCGAAAATGAAAAAAAATATATAACTAACCGTTTTGAGTCACATTGAAAACGAGCTGAAATTAACATGAGTAGGTCTGAAAATCCTCCTCCTCATGCCTCCTCAAGACCAGAACATAGTTTGTATTTTACTGAAAACAAAATATATTTTATATGTTTTTATTGATATGGAAGCGGGAATTTCTATGTAACACCAGCACAGATATCATAGTGAGTGTCTAATTCCGCAAGTAGTCTACAGTAATTACTGTTTTCTGGCCCGTGACCATTTCCATCAACCTTTTTTGACCAATGATAGAAAAAAACTTCTAGGCAAAATACATCCAATTTACGCAAAATCAAGAGAGAGAAAATGATGGCAGTTCGAAAAAAAATGTGACTCTTGTATTAATGAAGTTTAAATTGATTTTTCTGGCAGCTTGTCTGAGAGATGAAATTTTAGTACAAGTTATTTATAATATTACAAGTTTCCAATTTATTATTTCCTCTTGTTCTGATGTCCTTTCTCATTACACCCGTATAGTACAGAGATGGGAGCCTGGGCCCCAGCACTCAGCAAGCGGCAGACCTGTTTATTTTTCATTTTCTAATTACGTATTAGAATAATTGATCGCGTTGTTCTTTAATTTTAAGTCATGAGGAGTCAAATCAGGAATTTCAATTGAGTTAAGAAATTATGGCGTGAATTCTATTCCTCCTTTCTGTTAATGCACCCAAGAATCAATTATGTTATAGGGTTTGTTTTCTTCTGGAACTTGATGTGATTTTCATTGTTGCTTCTCTTC
>NC_142806.1:7204896-7222326 GCF_049724085.1 Artemia sp. Qi Xiang Cuo
CGTATCAACCCAGTGGTCCTAGAATATCGTGGGAGGGCTCATTGGAACGTAAATTAAAATTTCTAGTGCACTTTTTAAGTGACCAAAAAAATGGAGGGCAACTAAGCCCCCTCCCACGCTCATTTTTTCCCAAAGTCACCCAATCAAAATTTTGAGATAGCCATTGTGTTCAGCAGGGTCAAAAATATTATAGCTATGTCTTTTAGGATGACTTAACCCCTCGAAGCCCCCAGGAGGAGGGCTGAAAGCTATTAACTTTACCCAATGTTAACATATAGTATTGTTTATTGGGATCAGGCTCAATGGTAACCGAAACTCTAGAAAACGGTATTTTGATACAAATAGATGCATCAAAAGAATTTGATTTTAATGCTGATTTAAAATATATAAATTTCATCTAGTTTAATTCTATTTATCAAAAGTTACGCGCCTGAGAAAATTTGGCTGATTTTGAAAATAGTAGGAAAGGCCCCCTAAAAGTTATAGAACTTGAATGAAAATCACACCATCATATTCCGCTCCGCTAATCAGAGAACCCTACTTTAGAGGTTTCAAGCTCCTATCAATGAAAATGTAGAATTTTGCATTTTTTGCCAGAAGAAAGATCACGGATGCTTGTTTATTTGTTGTTTTTTTTTTCCCCAGGGGTGATTATAATAACCCAGTGGTCCTAGAATATCGTGGGAAGGCTAATTGGAATGGAAATTAAAAGTTCTAGTGCCCTTTTTAAGTCACCAAAAAAAATGGATGGTAATAAGGCCCCCTCCCACGCTCATTTTTTCCCAAAGTCACCTGATCAAAATTTTGAGATAGCCATTTTGTTTAGCATGTTCTAAAATATTATAAGTATGTCTTTTGGGATGACTTAGTCCCCCGAAGTTCCCGGAAGGAGGGATGAAAGTTATGAACTTTATTCAGTGTTAACATATAGAATTGGTTATTGGGAAGTATACAGTACAGACGTCTGTACTGTATACTATTTGTATTGAAGCACAGCCTTTTTCGATGCGAAGCGCCCTGCTCTAAAGAAAAAAAATTAATAAATAAAAGAACACAAAGTATTAAGTATATATTTTATAATTATTTTATTTTATTCATTTAAATCATTTGAGAGTTAATAAACTTGTGGCTTGCATTAAAAAAAAGAAACAGTTTAGATTTCTTTGGCTGTTTCATTACTTTGCCGTAAAAAAATAATTTCGGCCAATACAGCTGATTTGATTTACGTGGGAGAATCTTTTTAAGGAGAAATTTCTCATGGGGGAAGGGAGTTCTCCATGGAGGGGACGCTGGATTTCTCGATGTTATGTTTTAAAACGATCAGCAATTGAATTAAAACAAGTTTTTTCAAACAAGTTTTTTCAAAGTTAGAAGCAACATTAAAACTTAAAACGAACAGAAAACACTACGTATGTGAGATGGGTTGCCTCTCCCCAATAATTCACTCTTGCGCTAAAGTTTCTTTTTTAACTTTTAAAAGAGGTTATTGTTCTAATTAAACAGCCTTTGTGATTTAGGAGTCATACTATACAGTAGATATATAAAAATGTCACTAGAACATTTGATTTACGTTTCAATGAGCCCTCCCACGATATTCTAGGACCACCGGGTCGATACGATCACCCCTGGGAAAAAAAAACAAATAAACACGCATCCGTGATGTTTCTTCTGGCAAAAAATGAAAAATTCTACATTTTTGTAGAAAGGAGCTTGAAACCTCTACAGGAGGGTTCTCCAATACGCTGAATCTGATGGTGAAATTTTCATTAAGGTTCTATAATTTTTAGCGGGTCTTTCCTCCTTTTTTCGAAAATCAGACAAAATTTTTACTCATAAATCATAGTATACAGTACAGACTTTTTTTGGGGATATTTTTCCTGGTAGTGGGGGGGTCGGGGGTTATGGGGGAGGACCTTTCCATGAAGGAAGTTTTCATGGGGGAAGGGACATTGCTATGAAGGGGACGCCGGACTTCCTAGTATTATTTAAAAAAAGATCAGAAATTAAATATAAAAAAACAAGTTTTTCAACTGCAACAGCAGCAACATCAAAACTTTAAACGAACAGAAAATATTACATATATGATTGGGTTCACTCCCTAGTCAATACCTCAGTCTTTAAGCCAGAGATTTTTTAAGTACTTTCATAAGAGCTTTTTATTCTAATTAACGTACTTTGTGATTAAGCGGTCATTTTTAAAGAATTGGAACAAAATTCAAACTTTCGCTTAAAGAGCAAGGTGTTGACTAGGGGGCGAACCCCCTAATATACGTATTAAAAATATATGAATATAGAAGTTCGTTAAGTAAGTTAATTCGTAAGCTAGGTATATTTATTACTAATAAAAACGTTCGTAAATAAAATGAAACCAGTTTCGAGATTACGAGAAAGCCATTTAACCGAATAAAAGTAAATTAGTAGGAACATTTTGTTTTAATTATTCATGTACTGTGAGCCAAGATCAAAACCTGTATTTAGTTAAAAAAGTTCAAAAATTAAATGAAAAAAACAAGTTTTTTTAACTAAAAGTAAGGAGCGACATTAAAACTTAAAACGAACAGAAATTATTCCGTATATCAAAGGGGCTGTCCCCTCCTCAACGCCTTGCTCTTTACGCTAAAGTTTGACTTTCTCACAACTTTATTTTCTTTAAACAATAAAATACTGGGGGAGTGTCCTCCTCCCCCACTTTAAAATCAAATACACTCTATCAATAAGCTGCCTTATTAGCTTGAATCTGAAGAAGGTCCTTAATTGAATTTAATGATTCCATATATCTTAGTGTCCTCCTCCCCCACTTTATTTAAGCAAATACGCTCTATCATTTCACTGACTTGTTACCTTGTTTATGAAGAAGATACTAAATTGACTTTTTTGAGTACATGTATGGTAGTATCATCCTCCCCTACTTTAAAAACAAATACTCTCTATAAATCAGCTTCCGTGTGAGATTGAAGCTAAAGAAGGTTCTAAATTAAATTTTAAGATTTCATATAAGGTATTGTCCTCCTCCCTGACTTTAAGAGCAAAGACGCTATATCAATCAGCTTCCTTATGAGCTTGAAGCTGAAGAAGGTTCTTTATTAAATTTTAAGATTCCGTATATGGTAGTGTCCTCCTCCCCCACTTGAAAAGCAAATGCGCTGTATCAATAAGCTGTCTTATTCATAGAAAGAAAATTCTTGATAAATCCTTATGGAATAGCTTGGTCATAAAATTAAGGGGGATTACACGAGCTTAGACCACAGTGAATCCTATTTTGGATTGAATCCTATTTTGGAAATGACAGCCAATCAACCTTAAAAAGGGTCAATAAAAGTCAGTTTTGAAAGAAATTCCTAATTTAAAAGCTGATGTGAAATGCGGGCCACTTTCAAATTTTACTAAATCTCTAGCCACTTAAAGTTCAAACCATGTGTAGAATCTGTTTTATTGATAGATTCTGCGGAAAATTCCCGCCAAACTTTCAGTGTATGTGCCTGTTCTGGAAATTTCGGCTGAATGTTTTCAAAAGAGTATTGTTAACTATGAATATCCTTCAGTGGTGATCCTGGCGATTGCCAAGATTAAGTCATGCCTTACCTTTTTGTACAACAGCTACTCAATTGAACTGACAACCTGCCACTAGTTCTCTTTCTGTAGTTGTCAAAGTTGTGAAACTGGGAACTTGTGAATCTTAATTCTTATATAGTCTCCTCTACAGATGTATGGTTTATTAATATAAAAAAGATTTATAATTCAGAATATAATTTGTATTGATGAAATTAAACTTAATTTATGATATGCCAGCTAATGGTTTTCTAAAATTTAAGGCAGAAGAAACTCAAAATATACAGCTTTTTATGTTCTGTTTATTTGATTGTCAGCGATTTTGATTTTTCGGCGGTGAAATTTGAGAACTTCTTCTGAAGTCTTGTAAAGAGAAAAAATAATTAAAATTATCAAATTTACATAGCTTTACGACTAGGCGAAAAATCCCCTGAAAGAAATGCGATTTTTATCCTAATTTTGTCAAATCCATCTTCAATCATTTTTGATATAATAGTTGGAACTCATTAAGGTGTTTGAGTAGCATAAATAAGGAAAAAAATATTTATTATTTTTACTGAAGAAGAAGCTATTTCAAATTACCCTAGAAATGGATTTTCATGTTAGTATTTAGAAAACAAGAAAATTATATACAAACATTGGAAATTTAGGACATTATTCAAATTTATCTGAAGAAATTCTGCAAGGCTCATGAATTTCTCCATCTTTAAATTACAAAGATTCAAGTTTGTTTTTCTTACCATTTTTATTATTGATCAAAAGAAGCTTTGTAAACCTATTTCAAAGTGGCCAGTTAACATTTAATATAATGAAAAAAAAATCCTTATAAATCATTCACGAAAAATAAATTAGTGTGACAGCACGAAACTCATTTAAACATGTAAATCCCCCATTTCAGAGAAAATACTGTTTTTACGAGACATCTGACACAACCTAGATGCAAAAAAAAAACAATACAAAACACTCTTTTGTTGAGAAGTGACATTTTTTTTCCAAAATATGTATCCAGTTGGGATATGTTACATCATGTCATAAATTGAAAAAATGTATCCCTTTTTGCCCTTTTATGTCAGTGTGTCTTGGCACTGACAATGTGTTTGGCATAAAATGTGTTCATTTGGCAACCCTGATAGTGTGTATGTGGTGGCCCGGGCCGAGGTTGGCTCAAATTTAATTCATAACCAGCTGCTGACCTCAGCACTTCACATTTATTTACTTAAGAGTGAAAATTTGGTTGACACATCCTGCACCATTTCTAGAGCCGCACTCTTCTTCTCTTATAACTTTGTCTACATCATCTCAAAGTCTAAAAAGCATCATATTACTAAGTAATTTGCTAAAAATTTTCCTACCAGACTAATATATCGATAATTACTACACTAACTCTTATCACCTTTATTGCAAAGTGGTTTAATTAGGATGCTCCAAAAATCACTAGTTACTTCCCCTTTAAAAAAAATCATATTCATGATCTTCAGTAGCTTATTTTCAACCTCTAAGGCATATTTAAGGAACTCATTTACTACCCTATCAGCACCTGGAGCCTTATTATTTTTTAGTCTTTTTAGTACTGTCGCTAATTCTTCCTCTCAAAACATATCTTCCTTCACATCCGAGGCCTCACAAACTTTTTAATTTTCCTCTTTATATTTTACTGCATCTCTATAGTATGATAATTATTTATTTGATCCTATCTGTCCTCGTCGAAAATTAATTTTACAGTTTTGTCTGTGACACTTAATCTATATTTCACTCAATTAAATAATTATTAGAATGTCGCTTAATATTTTCAAAATAGACCCACATCTCTTTAATTTTATTAAAAGCAAAAATATGGCTCATGCCCTTTGTCCCTCGAAGTCTTGGTGTTCCGAAGCATTTCCGGCTCTTTTTAATTATTTAATTATATTTCTTGAGCTGGATAAAATGAATTATTTTTAGACATCCTAATGTTTGATTTTTTTTCTATTTCAAAATACACTTATAAACAAAAAAAAAGGTTCAGATGAGGACACTGTTTGTGAAATTGCTTCAAATAAGCAAATTGAAACATGTGAATTCTATAGAATGAATGAGAATAGTATCATTGACTATACAAAGAGATATGACAAGAGTGAAGTCACACTCTACTGTAGAAAATGTGACCCTGACATTTTAGTACATCAGGATCAGAACACTTCGAATTCAGATAATCTACCCGCACTAGTTGCTGTCGACAAAGACCTAGTAGTGGATGAAATATAAAGAGTAAAACAGTCGTTGTATAATGTATATAATTTTTTTTTTATTAATAAACAATTTAACATACATCTTAAAACATTTTATTCTTAGGGTACTAAAATCAATATTAAATACACTTGTAAGTATATTCTCCCCTATAAAGTCATTCAATTGAGGTAATTCATAGTAGATGTTGAGAAACTGCTTGTAGGTGTAGCCACGACATCTGAACATGAAAAAGAGTAGTGCATGAAAGCCACATGTATTAGTCGTTAAATCCGGTACTCTTCGTTGATTTTGAATAATGGTTTCCCCCCTGCTTTCAATAAAGTTGCTGATGTATGGAGCGTAGAATTTATACGATAGGCCAAGAGGATCAAAAAATTCATTATTCTTCGCTGTTTGAAAGATGCACAGCCAATGACCGGTCTTCAAAGTCGATGGACTGCTATTAACAATGATTAGGGTATTGTTAACACTTGGAATTTTCTCAATGAAGTCCGAAGGTATGCAATAGGACATGTACTGGGACATGTATGGATCCATACTAAAGGTAAAAGGTAAAGGATGCGGCACTAGACCCTTAAGGTCCAAACCGGCGGTGCTGATCTCCGTTTCGTGGCCCTTCAGCCAGGAAGTGCAATGGGGGGCTAGGGGCCTGCCAACCTATGCTTTCGCAAACCCTTCCTGATTACCTTCCCCAGATTTCTCCAGGTACCCATTTAGAGCTGGGTTGACTCTGGCTAAGCTTACAGGGTCACACCACTGACCCGCATCCCAATCTAAGAAACTGACCACACCAGGGATCGAACCCGAATTCACGGATTCTCAGCCCAGCTCGCGTCCACTTAGCCGGATCCATAGTAAATTTATCAATGATTGTGCTAGTTTTCATGGTGCTATGTCTAGTAGAAATCTGCCATTGGGTGTAATTTCCAAATAGGTTTCATTTTTACTTAGTAATATTAGCGTGATAATCTCGGTCAGGGTATCGGAAAATTTAAAATCTAAACGTACATTCCCACTTCGTACTATGGTCATATCCTGTGTGCCAGACAAGTCCAAAAAAATAACCACGTGATATTTTGAAAATATTGAATCGGTTATTCCATTTTCAAATAGTTGATATTCTTCATCCAGGGATTGCATTGTCAACTCGTACAGAGTTCTATAGTATTTTTGTCAAATGATAGAGTGTACAGTGGAATACCAATCACTTTGCAAACAAGGCTAGATAGACCGAAAAAATTAAAATCATAGGGGGTTCAGTCCAGGATCCAACGGCACTGCCACTCTTCACATAGGCCAAAGCCAATTTTGATGGGATTTCTCCATTGATAAATGATGAGTTGCTATAGCTGCGAGAGCCGGTGGCAATGTGACGTTGATTGGTGATCGTATGGGGGACAAGAAGTTTAATGTTGTTGCCATTGGTTCTTAGCTTTTCCAATGCCAATGCAACAAAGCTCATAATCTACTTTTTTCGAACATAAAGACATGTCGATGTGACAATAAATATAGCATCGGGTGATTCTGTAAGAGTTTTTATCAAAATGAAATTCAATGGTTCATGCTGCAGCTTCTCGTTAAGTTTGACATTAAGGGGAAACCATTGGGATATATTAAATATCTCATGATTTAACTTTCCAACCAGATGATGTTCCTGGGTCACTGCAGTAGTTAACTCCCCGTCAGTATCAACACCTGGTCGATATTCATAATCCAATCATATCCCTCTGATCTCCTTGTATACCTTTGATGTCATCATCATAAATTGTTTGTAGCCTGCATAGTTTAATGAATTAATGCTAGTTCTCACCAATATTCCGTTAATAAATACATTAATTTGTTTGAATAGGTTGTGTAGAATACAGTTTTCATAGGAGAGACCATCGCCAGCATTTGGAGTTGTATTATCTGACTTTTTCTTCACCACAACATTTAAATCAATAAATGTTGACGACAAATCAATGAAATAGTCTTCATTGGAAAATATTTGAAAGTGTATATTTTCCGAGAGGGGTTGTTGGGGATGAATTTGTTCATAGTAGCCACACTTGAAACTAACATAAATATTTTTAGCATTAAATAGATTCACCGAGGAACTGATTAACGTATATGCTTTCTTTTGGGGGAAATATTTCGTCTTAAGAGAAGATATCAATCGTTGAGCTAACAATCTTTTTCTTCTTCTGTTTCTTGGGCGTCGTTGTATTATTCTTCAAAGTTCTTGTTGATGTCCTTTGCTTCCTGCCTGGGTGGAGACTGATGAGTGAATGACGCGAACGCATCCTTTTCAATCCCTCCCCATTTTGTCGAGATTTTAATTGTTCACCAACAGCTCTTGCTGAAGATCTAATATTTTCCTTAACACTCTCCTTAAAATTCTTGCCCGACCCCCAGTCCTGCAGTGTGGAGGCAGCAAAATTTGATGCAGCAGGATAAGATATTTTCTGGCAAGGGGTAGTGCAGAACGAAATAGCCTAGCAAACCAGCTACCAAGACCATAGCCAGACATTGTAGTACGCCCCTTGTAGTAGTCCAATCCATTGCCCATTTGACTTGAACTCAAAGCGTCAACATAGCAATCAATATCGGGGCAGACAAATGGAATCCCTTTATTTCTCACTTTAGGTGATGTTGTTGTCGCTGACAATGGGTCAAAACTGAGATAGAATCACTGCTAAGCCTTTTGTTATTGCAGGAGGATCGCCCAATTTACTTCTTAGTGTTAACTGACAGAGTTCCAAATACGAAGTGATTACAGGAACAGACTGAAGATGCTTTATATTATACTGATGAACAAATTCATGAGTTGTTATTCGTTCAATAACAATTAGGAGGGGGAAATTTGAATTACTGACTCTCGACGTTTCCACAAAGGATGCATAGAGAAATATTCAGGAGTCCGAGGCAAAACATGGTGGATAATCAGCAAAAATCACTTGATCCACCCTGTAACCGGTGCGAGAATTTTTCCCATTGATCATATTCTATTTAAAGACAAGAACATCTCTCAGATTATTATTGAGAATAATTGTTTCAGTGTCAAAAGGTGAACTTATGTAAATCCTATCAGAAACCAATGAATAATTAAATGTATTGTACCATTTCGGCGATATAAGATTTTTCTATTGATTCTTAGACACAAAACCTCCATATTATCATATTCAATATATTTCAATTTGACATTTCTATAGTCACTAGATTTAAGTGTTTCAACCCATTCATAGTCAACATAGACCAACCCGTTTGCAGGTGACTTAGAGCAGACTCTAACAAATAAAATTCACGCAATTCCGGGGACATAGCACTATTTTCATGTCCTGCACCTATTTGTACAGGATCCAATTCACTAATAGTAAAGTTATTGTTTAAATTGTCCCCGGAAAAATGAGATCCAACAATGTTCATAAAATTGTCCATTTATTCAGCGTTAAAATGAAAATAAGTGAGGCTACCAAACAACGTACCTTCACTAACCTCTAGTAAGTGGTGGAAGTTACTCATGATACTTTGAAATACTAGACAAGGGAATGCAGAGGTTTTTAAAGCTTCTCCCCGAAACTAGAAAATGAATCGATTAAGTTTTTTTTTCTTTGACGAAAGTCTTATCAAAATTATAACACACTTTTCTTTTTTCTTTTTTTTATCAAACAATGTATAATAAATTAAAAATTTTGTTAATAACACACTGCAAACACACTGACACACACACTGACACACACGCACACACACACACACACACGCACATACACAAACACACATACACACTGACACACACACACACATGCGCACACACTCACACACACACTCACACGCTCACACACACTTACACACGCACACGCTCACACACACACAGAGACGATACACACACAGAGAGAAGACACATGCACAGAGACGGCGCACACACACACACACACACACACACACACACATACAAAAACATCGCAACGTTTGACTAATAGCAATAAAATAAAATAAAAAAAAGTCAACCAAATATTTGTCTTGCTACCCCATTTAAAAAAAACTTGATTCTTTTTCCTACAAATCTAGCCATCCATAAGAAATAGCGATTAGACTAGAAGCAGACTCCTTTTCCTCCAAATCTACCCCCCCCCCCTTTTTTTACCCCACCCCTACACACCCTTTTTTTCTTCAATAATTACCCCCCTTTAGTAAAAACACACACGCGTATACAAGTAGCTGATTATAAATTGTTAGCCGAACAAACGATGATCGTTTAATTTTTCTTAAATTAAGACTTCAAATGAAATATGGACAAAAAATTTCACGAGAAATTCCTTATTTCATTGAAGAATACACGGAGCAAAGACAGGTTTTTCATATGCTAAGTTTTGTTACACCTTGAAGGAATCTGCATTTGATTAGGCTAAGAGGCGCGTGCTCACCCCGTTTGTTTCTTAACTTTAGTACATGAACGTCATCTCTAAGTCGAATGTAAAAGTTAAATGATCAGCAACTTGTTTAAAAAGGGAATTTGTAAAACCAAATTGTGGGTGCGCTATAAAGTTTAAAGATATTTGATAAATGGTGCTTACCATAGAACTTGCTGTTAGCTCGTTACAAAGTGACCGTGGTGCATAGCGAATAACGCTTTCTCTCATCGAATTCTGTGCTGAGTTGACACTGTCATGACAAGGTCCTGGTTGGTCCAGAGAACTTGCAGCTTGCATTGATGTGTTATCACCCCATCTTGGTCTCTTTTCGGAGGGAGGGTGAATGCAAGAATCCACCTCAACATCCTTAAAAAAGAAGAAAAAAATTAGTAATAAGCCCTCTTTTACAGATGAATTACCCTCTATAGTTTATTCTGATATTTTTAGCACTTTAGAAATACTTGAAAAGCTTTTGGAGTAAAATATTTTCAAATTTTGAGTTTGGAGGGAAGGGAAGGGGGAAAGGGTAATTTCAAAAACATCTCCCCATAATATAATCTGATTTATAAAGTCAATTCTGATGTTTATAGTGTTCTCTATGTCTTAAAGCTTTACAAATATTTAAAAAAGCTTCTGAAGTAGAATTTTGGAAAATTTTGAGTTTGGAGGGAAGGGGGGATTTAAAACCCTCTTCCCGTGATATAATTTGACCTATAAAGTCGATTCTGAAACTTGTAGCGCTCAATCTATTAGTGCTTTAGAATGCCTGCTACTTTTTACAAATTAATATTTTTCTGCTCAAATGTTCCTTCGCGTACATACGAATATCATGATACTAAGCCCATAAAATTTGAAATAAAAAAAAATTACAAAATTTAATTAGCTAGCTCAATTCTTACTTATTCAGAATATTAAAGGAGGGCATTGAACCCTCAATTCCATTGTATTAAACACAAAAAAAAGTTGACAATTATATGCAAAGCTTTTAAAAATTATATACCTAAATTACGAAATACTTAAAATAACAGAAAAAAAGGAAGAAAAGGATTCCTGGACATAGCCTAAACTAAAACATTATTAAGTATATAAGGAATTCACCCTCTAGCCTATATCTCACCCTATACGCTTATTTTTTTTTTTTAGCACTTTCAAAAGAGATGTCTATTCTAATTAACCGGCCTTTGTGATTCAAGAGTTCGTGATTTGAACAAAGTTCGAACTTTAGCGTAAAGAGCGAGGTATTAACTAGGGGGTAAACCCCTTAATATATGTGATAAAACATATAAATATAGAAGTTTCGTTATGTAAGTTAATTCGTAAGTTAATTCATAACTCAATTTTGAGAAAGTCATTTTTAGCCAACAAATTTGTAAACATGCTCTTCTTAATCAGATAGTGAGAAAACATCCCTTTACAGGTAGAAGAACGTAGTGATTTGATTATTTTATTGTTGAAACTACCCGTCCTGTTTGAATATTAACACCTTTTTTCAGGTGGAGAGGATGAAAAATGATTTGACTATTTTTATAGCGAAACTGACTGGCCCTGTTTTTGAATATTTACCGAAATTTGATGAAAAAAAAACAAGGACTTTTTAATTAGAATAGGAAGCTTTTTTGAAATCGCTAACAGCTTTAGCGTAAAGAGCAAGATATTTATGAGAGGGGCGACCTTTCATATCTGCCGAAACTAATAAGCAAATTCTATTTTAATTTTTTATATACAATGAGCCAAAATCAAAGTGATTCTGCCTCTCTCTTTTCTTAATATTTGCTAAATATTGAAACACATGGACCTTTTCATCTTTAAAATAAGTAAGCTTTTTCAAATAGGTAACAAAAAAGTGAAAAAAAAAACAAGATTGTACTGAAGGAATCTATTCCTTAACTCAATGACGAGACAAATTCTTTTTATTATAATAATGAGAAAATTTTACTCACCAGAAGCTGCTTAGAATATTACATTTCTATGTAAATGATCACAAAAATACCGATACTGATTGGTTGAATGAACAATTCAAACTGTTGAAAATCCTAACTTGAAATCTAAATACATACAAAAAATAATTGAATATATTAACAGCGAAACAAGACACGCTGGTTTTCTAACACGGGGCTTGCCCTAAAAAAGACATGTATACCATGAATTAGAAATCCGATAAATTGTGTCAGAAAAACTTGAACCAAACGAGATTATACCCACCTAACCAGATTGTACCTACCAAACCAGATAGTACCTACCAGAAACCTGTTTGGTACGGGGGCGTACGCAAAAATCTACCTTGGTTACTACTCCTAATTGTGTTTAGTGGTTTGGATTTTGAGTTTACAGTAAAGTGCTAGTTTCTCAAAATTCTACCAATTTAGGGAAATATTACAAGTTTTTTGCACAGTAATTTTTTCTAATACGTCTTTTAGTTTGATTTGGTTACTATGGGCCGTAGTTAGATCTTTACTAGGCACTAGCTATCGCTGCAACGATAACGAATTCGCTCAATGACCCTATGATCCCCAATATCTCTTCTTACTCATCATGCAGACAGAAAAACTATTGCTTTAAGGTTTTATATTTTCTAATTTCGAAGAAAACATACCCTACATATACATTATGATGGGCCATAAAGGAAAATAACGCTTGAAAGCTAAACATAGTCCAACTTCAGAGGCTTTTCAGGGGTGAGGGGGTGGGCTTTCCCCGGATGCATAAACTTTAGGGGCACAAAATAACAAATAAATAAACCAACGATTATAATTATTTTATAATAATTAACAAATTATTAGTTAATTATTAAGATAAATTTAAATTAAATAGTTTTGGATGATATTGAATCTTGCACCAGGACCATAAAATGAAATTAACTCTTACCAGTGTGTAGCAGGTGAAGCAGGAACTTGGGAAAAATATCTGTCCATAGGACCTACAATATCTGTCCTAGGGGAATATTAATATACTCCATTTTCAGGGTTAATGTGACTGTTAATACTTGAAATGGAACTCCCACTTGAAGCAGAAACTTGAGAAAAATATCTGTTCATAGGTCCTGTGAAATTCATCCTTGGGGAATATTGATACACTCCATCTTCAGAGGCGATGTGACTGTTAGTACTTGAAATGGTACTGCCATTTGAAGCAGGAACTTGGGCAAAATATCTGTCCATAGGACCTACAATATTTGTCCTAGGGGAATATTGATAAACTGCATCTTCGGAGGTGATGTGACTGTTAATACTTGAAAATGAACTGCCATATGAAGCAGGAACTTGGGTAAAATATTTGTCCAGAGGACCTACAATATTTGTCCGATGGGAACATTGATAAACTCAATTTCCTGTGGTAATTTGTCTGTTAATACTTGTAATGGAACTCCCACTTAAAGCAGAAACTTGATTAAAATGTCTGTTCAGAGGTCCGGTGATAGTCATCCTTGGGGACTATTGATACACTTCATTTTCGGAGGCAATGGGACTGCTAATACTTGAAAAAGTACTCCCATGTGAAGCAGGAACTTGGGCAAATTGAAAAGGATATCTATCCACGGGACATGGAGTATTTGTACAAGGGGTTAATTGATTTGCTGTATTTGTCCAGGTATTATGTTCACTTTCTGTATTTTGAGGAGCAACATAATTGTTAATGCTAGCATCAAATTGCAAGGAATTGCCAGCACTATGATCTAATTGGAAAGCATTGTCCATGACAGACTGCCAAAACCCGTCATAATCGTCAATGCTGAGACACGCTGCCATTACTACACTATCTACAACACGGGTCAGACACTAGCTTTTTTGAACTGAGCTTCTCAAAAACTTTCCCGTGTTTTTTATCAATTAACCTCGTTCACGTCACACCATGTAAGTTGAAAATGATCGGGAGAAGATGTTATTAAAACCCTCGTTTTTAATTGGTTAAAAGGAATGAGGTGGTTCTGTGATTTGACGATCAGGGAATTCTATCTATGCTATATCTAATATTGGTCCAACCAGTCCCTAGTCTAATTTTAATAAAACTGTTTACAAAAATATTTGATAATACAAGCAGAGACAAGACGGGTAAAAAAAACGGATGAAACTAAAATAAATGGAATCATTAATGATGCAAAAAACACATAGCTAGTTATGTGTTATATATGTGAGGATACTGATAGGAGCATAAGACCATTTGTGCAGAATAATGAGCCTGGCCTAGTTCAAGAAGCAGCAGAGCCACTCCTTTGATTCTTTCCCAAGACATTTAAATTTCTTTCCACGACTATGAATCTTAGGAAGTGTAAATATTAAACATTACCCGTGAAAATCATATTTAGCAAATTATTTATTACTGTTATTTAACATCTTTTAAATCCTCAGGAATTTTCGCAAGTGAATCTGGGAATTTTGCTAAACACAAAGGGCACTGGTGCCAAAGATTTTTCGAATTGGTTCTCGTTATAGCCCTAGAAACCGGTATTAAACCACACTCTTCGTACAGCCTACTGTTTGAAATACGGTTAGTCAGTCGGGTACCCAAAACAATACGTAAGCAATTTCTCTGGAAAATATTCCTCCATTTTTCGGAGCACCCATGTTTCAGAACCGTATACCGCACGGGGATGTTTCTTCCATGCAAAATATACCACCTCGGAAAATACCCCCTGTAGCAAATAATAAAAAAAGGACTAAAATCTCAATTTTTAATGTCATGAGCACCTTCAGAAGCTTCTGTGACCTTGATGCGGAGGTAGGTGATGACAAAGGGGACGGCCCCCTTCCATAGGGAGTAACCTCTACTCAAAAGTGTAGAGCAGAACTATTCCCATGAATCAACAGCTATTACTTATCAATTTCAGTTTTTGGTGCCTTTTCAAGTTTTTTGTACCCTCCCCCCCTCCCCTCTCAAAAAAATAAACATCCCCTAAGTCAGAAGTCTTAGATAGGGCCCTGGGGGCTATACATACATTTTTACGTCCACCTTCCCGCCTCTCCCTTAGAGCTAATTCTGTATTTATCTGTAGAAGCAATGAGAGCTGTGATATTTTGACATTAAAATGATTCTTCGACGCATCTCTGTCCCTCCCTAACTAGAAAAATCAAAGAACCCAATTGTAGAAGCGTCTTTTGAAGTTTTGATTTGTCTATCGCTTGCACATACTCTTTGTTATTGGAGAATGTTGGATGACATTTTTGACGGGGAGTTTTCTGCCTTGGGGGAAGGAATTTCTGGGGGAATTTTCATTGAGGAGAATGTCTTAGGGAAGAATTACCCTGAGCTCTTCAGCAGAATTCTTTTTATTTGTCTTTCTTCCCTTTTGAATGCAAAATTTTACATATGGAGAAAATGTTTCGGCGGAATTGTCCAAGGGAATCTTCCAGCGAGGGTCAAATTGTTGGCAAAATTTTCCCGTGGAAAATGTGGTTAAGGTTCATAAGGAAAAAGCTGAATTTTGGTATCAATTGATGCATAAGAAGAGTCAGCTCATAATACTTTTTTTTATTTTAGTTTAGTTTATTAATAAAAAATAGAACTTGACAAAAAACATACATATATATATATATATATATAATATATATATATATATATATATATATATATATATATATATATATATATATATATATATATATATATATATATATATATATATATATATATATATAAATATATATATATATATATATATATATATATATATATATATATATATATATATATATATATATATATATATATATATATATATATATATATATATATATATATATATATATATATATATATAATACATAAAAAAAACAAGTCTTTCGACTAAATCGGATTCTAGTACTGATTTCAAATATAAGAGATTCATCAAGTTCAATGTTACCCATCAAAAGTTACTAGCCTGATTAATATTGCCTGATTTTCAAAAAAGGGAGGAAGCACCCTTCAAAAGTCAAGAAATCTTAATGAAAATCACACCATCAAATTAAGAGCATCAGAGAACCGTAATGTAGAAGTTTCAAGCTCCTGTATATAAAAATGTGGAATTTTAAGTGGACCGCCAGAAGAAAGATTACGGATGGGTATTCTTTTTCCCGGGGGGGATATCCGACACTTGACCAATATGAAAGCAAACCAAAACAAGCTAAACGGGATTAGCCCCCTCCTCTGGAATATTCCTCCCATAAAATTTCTCTCCCCATGGAAAATTTTTGTAAAAAAATAATTCCAACTAACAAAGCTAAGAAATTCTAACTTTACCGTAAAGAATAGGGAGGGGTTGAAAGTTGTAGTAGTCCCCGTCATGACAGTTTTACCATTGGTGTGATTGACAGTTATGCCACCAAAAAAGTGAAAATATGCCGAGAGCACCATTATTCAGAAAATCGATTTTAAAAAAAAAATACGTCGATTGGAAAAATGCAATGCGCAACTGCCTCAATAGGGTAACTCTGTGCCATACGAATCCATTGGATAGATTGTTTTCTTTATAAATGTTTTAAAAGACTTTTTTTTCTGTTCTTCTCATTTAATGGATTATTAATGTCTACCTTATATTTCAGGATGAGGGTGGGCTGACTCCTTCATCAGGGGCGAATCTCCAGCATTTTTATTTGGAGGCGGGGGGGGGGGGCACGAGGGGTCCCTAACCGGATAGTAAAAGAGCAAGGGATGTATAGTAATTTTTTAGAACCATTTGGGGGGGGAAACTGCCCCCCCTCCGTGCCACCCCAAACGAGGCCCGTTTACCTCGTCCATTTTAGAATTTGTAATACTTCTTATTTTACTGAGCTCTCGGTAAAAAGGTGTTTATTTGGCGGAAATTTTTTGATGACGGGGGGTGGGGGTGGTT
Organism: Artemia sp. Qi Xiang Cuo; assembly: GCF_049724085.1. Lineage (NCBI taxonomy): Eukaryota > Metazoa > Arthropoda > Branchiopoda > Anostraca > Artemiidae > Artemia > Artemia sp. Qi Xiang Cuo. The sequence continues at coordinate 7,221,874 of NC_142806.1, forward strand.
TTATATAGGCCTTGTTATGGGGGAGGGGGTTATTACAAAAAAGAACTTTAAAAACGCATCAAAAATTGGTTTATATTCGTTTTGTTACATTTTTACGAATCGGACAAATATTTTTTTTGGATGGGGGAGGAGTATCAAACCCCTTAGCCCCTCCCCTCTAAATAAGGCCTTAAGTGCAGTAGATTCTGGCCTAACGACTGGATTTATAAAGAATCAACACTGGATTTATTGATACAATTCTCGTGTAGGTGATTGAGTCATTTGGGATATTTGTTTATATTTAAAATGGATAAACTATTAGATTAGCTTCCTAACTTTTTTTGTTATAGAAAGATGGTGAAATAGCTTCGAAACCTGTTTGAATCTAAAAGGATGCATTTATCCTACGGTTGATTAGTGCCTAATTAGTCATATTTACAATGGATGGACTGATTCTAAATTATTTAAATTTTA